>NC_044061.1:12983701-13001201 GCF_902167405.1 Gadus morhua
TGTATACTGTTTAATCAATCACCATATTATATTTACTTATATACTAAATATGCGTAACTGTTCAAACGCAAAGACGGTTATGCCAAAAAAAAAATCTTTTTAAACAAGCTATTATGGAGAAAAAGAGACTTCTTGGGGTCTCCTCTACAGACTAACCTGTCAAGAACCACATACTATCAGTTCGGCAGTGGCGTTCCAGAGCACACACGAGCACAGAAGGACAACACAGTGAAACGAAGCTCGGCTCACCCATGATAGTTTTGAGCCACAACACCAGGTCTTCCTTCATGGGTAGCAGGCTGGCGTCATGGCGACAGGGGAGCCACTGGCTGTACTCCTGGGGACTGGCCAGGCCCGGCCCGGGGTTCCTAGGCGTGGGGCTAAACGGACACGCCATGCCCAGGCCGGTGATGGGGCTCAGGGGGCCGTCTAGGGTGGTGTCCATGGCTCCTACTTCGCTGGTCAGTCTCCCCTCCGGTCACCTTCCCTGGTTTGTGTGTGTGCGTGTGTGTGTGTGTATGTGTGTGTGTGTGTGTGTGTGTGTGTGTGTGTGTGTGTGTGTGTGTGTGTGTGTGTGTGTGTGTGTGTGGGTGTGGGTTTGTGTGTAGTCTGGGAAAAACAAGTAGTTGGATGGTGAGGAGGCTATCACAACATGATTTCTATTTATATTGATGACTATCGGGCAAGATTATAATGATATGAAGTTGCCATGTTATCCTTGATGGTTGTGTGTGTGTGTGTGTGTGTGTGTGTGTGTGTGTGTGTGTGTGTGTGTGTGTGTGTGTGTGTGTGTGTGTGTGTGTGTGTGTGTGTATGTGTGTGTGTGTGTGTGTGTATTTGTGTGTGTGGGTTTGTGTGTTTGTTTTTTGTTCACATCCCTCACAACAACTAAAATATGCAGATCCATGCTTCTTGGTTACACCACTAGTTACAGAGCACTCTGTGTTACTAATTGTATGTCATACAACAACTTCAGGAGATGCCTAAAGATCACAAATCATTAGCTGAGGAAGACAATGATGGGGAAGGAGTAATAGTGGCAACTAGCATTCCTTCCAGGTTTTATTCGTCGTTTGGGGGCTTTCCATCAGAAAAAATGTTTGTACAGCATATCTAATCAAATATGCCTTTAACAGTGTTATTGGGTGTTTAATCAACACACCACTTCATTCATCAAAGGAGTGACTCATTGCGACTGCGGGTAGGATTTAACAAGGTGGGGATCTAAAGCATGTTGTTGCTGCTGCTGCATGGTTCTGTTGTCCTGTAGGCCTACCCGGGCCTACCAGCCCCTGTCATAAAGAACAGCCCCCTGCAGAGACATGCTCTGGATACCGGTAATAGCTGACTGCTATTCCGGCCCCATTAAAGACACATCATCAGCAACGCATCGGCGGGTATTTCCAACATTGTCTGACACGCAACAAAAAGACAGGAGCTAATTTGTTATTCTAGGTCTGGATGACTGGCTGCGTGGATGTCAATGCATCTTCTGTGGATGTTAATGGTGTGGCTTTTTGTCAGTGTATGTGCCATGTCTTGGTATTTAAACATGCTTGCTAGTCTGCACGTCTGCCAAGGACTGGCCGGGTAGACGCAGCCAACTGGGAGACACATGTGAGCATGGCCCAGAGACCTGGTCCACAACCTGCCATATTGAAACACAGAGATAAATGTGGCAGGTTATTGTCATAAAAAATGTTGGTACGATTTATTTTGTTTTTCCTTTGCTGAAATTCCTGTGTCAGCTCTATTTATTTTTGGGGTGGTAAATATTGAGTGTGAGTGGGTAAGACATACAGCTCACTGAAACAGGCCTCGCTTGTCAGCGTGACCATGTTTCAGGCCAGGCAAGGTCTTTTATTTTGGCGGCATCCTTCTGAGTACGCTTGTTGAATAGGCTCTATTGTAAACACTTTGTGTGGACTGGGGAAGGAGACAAGGTATATATGGGAGAAGGTACGGGGCTGGTTTACACTTTGACCAGCAGGACATGAGAGCCCTCTTCCTCTAACAAAACACGCAGGTGCTATTTTCACACCCGCGCTACAGCACACCTCTGCTGGGAGGTGAAGGCAAAGGTTACTGGGTAGCCCGGCTTTTAGACACTAGGACCTTTTATAATGCTGCACAGCCAAATATCCATATCAGCAAATAACTGAGTGCACACATATACATACTCCTACATGAAACACACTGTCTGACACAGACACACACATAAACGCATATGCTTCAGCGCACGTACAGGCCCATACCTGCATACCACGTCTCATTGTATTTACTTGAGGAGAGAATTCACAGCCTTTAATTTTGCTCTAAATGTTGGTGCCTGCAAGATCTGAAGGAGGCCTCAAAATTGTTTCCATTAAGAAAATATATATTTTTTAACTGCTCTGTTATCTTGAGATATTGATTGGAAACTGTCAACTAATTCAAGTTAATTGAAATGCCAGACCATGTGCACCATAAATAATAACCTAAACCTACATATATAAGAAGTATACGTATATGTGTGTGTGTGTGTGTGCGTGTGCGTGTGCGTGTGCGTTTGCGTGTGCGTGTGTGCGTGTGTGCGTGTGCGTGTGCGCATGCGTGTGTGTGTGTGTGTGTGTGTGTGTGTGTGTGTGTGTGTGTGTGATCCCTAGCGTTGAAAACAGACATATTCACCAAATGCAAAATCAAATCAGCGAATTAGCCGTAAACAACCTGCACACCTTGCTTACTGTGTTTTTCCTGTGTTTAGTCTGTATGACCTCCAAACTCAGTGTCCATTTACCAGTGTGGAGCGTCAATAAAGTGTCCAGGATCGATCATCCAAACAGCATGGACAGAAGCCCTGCATCAGGACCAGTGGAACTGTCTCCAAGTTCCGCTACGGGAGAGCGGCTACAGGTAAAGCATGTGATGCATGGTGCTGTACATGCTCATGGATAGGCCTCTGTATGTGTAAGAGTCTTCTGGACCGCCAGGAGCATACATCTGAACTATAGGTTTCAGCTATTGATGGGGCCCTCCCTTGCTTCCCCTCTGCTGCTAGACTAAATAAATACATACCACGGCACAGGTCTATCTCCTGATGCTGTGTTCAAGCTGAATGAATATAAATACACGGTAGAGAACCTGCTCAAAATGTGCAGCTGAGTCATCATCTGACACAGACTAAAGGAATGCTAATACATGTAATAATAGGAAAAATGCACAGGTTGCATGCTGATCTCCTCTGTACATTTTCTGTCTTAAGATCGTTCTGTCTGGAATTGTTCTTCATGTTGAAAGACATTGCTTCACTTTACTTCTGTCTTGAAAATGTATTTATTTTAAGTACCTGTGGATGTGTTACAGTAATATGTTAGATTATGGTAAGAACTTTACCTTCTTGAATAAACGGTTTTGATAGCTGCAGCACCACTGCATATGCATGGATTATTATCATGATAATTTACTGAATTGCTTCTGTGTTGTTTAATGTTGTGTTTATACCGAATTAGACAGAGATACTCTGGCTTTTCTGGTTTGGTTGTATCTTTTTCCACTGAACAAAAAAAAGTTGGACACATTCAAAGGAAAATCTGTTTCCCTAAAAACAATGTCTTACAAACAGGCTACTGATGTTGAATATGTCTTTCCATACTGCTCCTTTTTTTTGTATACATGTAAAGATACAAACAACCACAACAAAACCCTTCAAAATATACTTACCAAATGGGTAGACGCCAAACAAGGAAGTTCAACAGGCGTAGCGTCAGGAATAGTCACCAAGTGAAACCATTCGGTACACAAGCGCGCATCATCGGGAGCCAGATGTGATCTCTGAGGTCCGCTGCAGAGGATCGCAGTGTGGATAGAAGGAGGCTACCATGAGTTCTCAAAGCAACACCCATACGTGCGCTGCACATTTTTTGGTGTCAATTTACAAGTAGGCGCCTGAGATGTTCGCAGCTATACTTTGGGCCTGCATCGTGCCGAGTGTCTTTTTCACTAAGTTTAAACAATTTCCCAAGACGATAAAAACGGTTTTATTCACTTAAAACGTTTGAATGGTAACTGATCAACCCTTTGTATCAAAGGTTTGATCAATATTATATTTACTATATCAATATTATATTTTTAGCCCAAAATGATTAGATCGATACTATAGGCCTAAGAATCAATTTCGTGCCATGGTATCCTAAACTCATAGGCTACTTGACTCACTGAGCTGCATGAATAAAGCTATAAAAGCCGGACTTTTCTCATGACGTGTCAATTTGAACGGATTGTCCCCACAAAATAGCTTGGAAAACTCTTCAAAAACATTGTTATTATTGTTATCATTTAATTATTTATAAAGAAAAATATAAAGAAAAACACCTTGACATTTTCCTTTCTGATATGATAAATTTGCCACTGTTAATTCCCTCTCGGAAGCAAAGATCTTTGGGGAAATTATTTTTCTTAGACATTAATACCTTGTTTATAGCTTCTATGCTGTCAAAGGTTTTAATCACTTTTAATAACGGTATGGCATTCTGTTGGCTAGCCTAATCAAAAGAGCTCCAGGCTTACAATCCATTTTGTGGGACGTGAGGCATTCTCGCGTGTGCATGTGTTCGTGTGTGTGTGTGTGTGTGTGTGTGTGTGTGTGTGTGTGTGTGTGTGTGTGTGTGTGTGTGTGTGTGTGTGTGTGTGTGTGTGTGTGTGTGTGTGTGTGTGTGTGAGTGAGTGAATGGATATGTGTGCGTGTGTGCTTGTGTGAATGTGTGCGATTGTGTGTGTGTGTGTGTGTGTGTGTGTGTGTGTGTGTGTGTGTGTGTGTGTGTGTGTGTGTGTGTGTGTGCATGCGTGTATGTTTGTCAGTGAGTATAAATGTGTGTGTGTGTGTGTGTGTGTGTGTGTGTGTGTGTGTCTGTGTGTGTGTGTGTGTGTGTGTGTGTATGTGTGTGTGTGGTGTGTGTGTGTGTGTGTGTGTGTGTGTGTGTGTGTTTGTGTGCGTGTGCACGTGTGCGATTGTGTGTTTATCTGTGTGTGTAGTCCCAGGTGAAATTGCAGTTTAATCTGCAGTCATTTCCCAGGGGATCTAAATCACCCCCTCTTTCTTCATGACTAAAACCTTCTGGCTCACAATGACTAACCCTATATCCTTTTGGTACTGTTCATGTGTGTCCGGTTTTTGTTGTTCAGGTGTTTATCCCGTTGGCATTGTTCATGCGTGTGGGTCTGTGTATAATTTACTGAAACCAATCTGAATGATATTCTGAAGGAAAGCATGGTAAATATAATGCCTGTGACAGACTGGTCTGTAGACACTAGGTGTGATTCACATCCTGTTTGTGAGCCCTGATTTGCATGTGAGAGCTTCCTATAGCAGACATACCTATGAAGTTTTAAAGCGCTATTAAACTTACGTGATAATTACCGTAGCCATAAGCATTGCCACCTGCAGTACAAATGAATAGGCCTTTTGCATCTGGAACACAGACTGTTTAACAAAGGAAGCAAAACAGCTATAGGGTCATAAACTGGCACTTCATAAGCTTTTTTGTCTTCTTTTATTTTCTGCTTTTAACAAGGTAACGGTTTTACGGCTGTTTTACGGATGACACCAGGATTAATGATGAAATATGAACATCTGAAGTGACTCACTTCCCAGGTTGTGTGTTGTTTTCACGCTTTAGAGATTCCTGTCAAGATTGCCGTCTATCTCCACTTCAACGCACCCCCATGCCCTGCCCTGTCGTTCTAAACACATCCTGACATCAGGCCCGCCATCATAACAATGGCACAGAGAGCGGCCATTGGAATGGGTTAACACACCGCCGCGCGACACGATAGGGATCAGCACACAAGACCCTGCCAGATGGCATCACTGGTTGCCGGGGCAACCAGCCACCAGCCCCTTCTATGTCTGGAGATTCCAAGCGGACACCATGTGCTGTTCACCACTCAAATTGGTCCCCTGGGTCACGAGGGCCCCCGAGCCACGGGCTGGCCACGCCCTCATTAGGGACATATTGGAGTGTGTCAGATTAGGCCAGATAGATGTTAGTTTGAGCTGGAACAAGATGGCTGCACATCGTTAATTGCGTGTTTTCCACACCATGCCTTGTATATGCTGATGAATATCGATTTGCAATTTGGAATTATACATTCACTTATCATTTACCAACGACCTCTGTGGCTATACTATTATGTTTATTTATAGTTGATGTGTCTCTCATTATAATGCTGTAAGAGAATAACATGTTATACTTACAAGACGCGGAAAATAGATTGAACAATACTTTTCAGTTTTACATTTTGCTGTCTTTATTAAGAAATGCGTCATGTCTCGTCAAGGTAATGTGATTTCCCCTTGAAGCTAATGTGAATGAGCTTATGGCTTTGCTGTAGTGATTACTATATAGCAGGGATACAAGCCCATGGTGGCTGAATGGGGCTCTATAAATGACTGAGTATTGTGTCAGGCAGACCTACTGCTGATAAATGAAGGCTACCTCCATCTGGCAGGCCGTAGACGGAAGAGGGGGACGTTGATTGGTAATGAGGAAAGCACTCGATTGAAGCCGAAATATGAAACCATTATAGATGTAGTGCAATGGGGGTTGCTGTTCTCTACCTCTCAATCTGTCAATTAGCAATGGAAACATATGTTATCAAATAGTCATAGCTAATACGATCATTTTTGTAGTTGCGGCTTGAGTCAACATAGCTGGCTTGTGCGAGATACAACGTCTTCTTGAAAGATTTCATCTCTGTATTTGGATGGGAATCAGGAAAAAATTACTGAATTTATACCTAAGCCGGTTGTAAAGCAAACTGCAGTGTTTAACGCAGACAGCAGGGGGAGTTAAAGCTACTTGCTTACCAACTCAAACAGCACACTTGGCTAAAACAATGATGGGACCATTTCGATAAAGAGTGAAGAGGGAGGTATGATCATGAATATATTTATTTATATTTGTTGCAAACCGAACATTTCAAGACAAAGGTCAATGGCATTTGTTTAGTGGTCCTAGGATACAGAACAAATCAGGTCTTTGTTTTAATACAAAGCATTACACTACCGCTGTGACTGGGTAGCCATGGTAACCCAACAAAGACAGTGCTTTTAATGAATTCTCAAAAGTTCCGTCAGAAATAAAAGGTTGGCTGCCTAATGAGACAAACCTACAGTCTGTCAGTCAGACAAGTAGACAGACGGACATACAGTCAATCAGTCACTGTCCGTCTGATAGACAGACAGACCAACAGACAGGCATACAGACAGACAGACAGACAGACAGACAGACAGACAGACAGACAGACAGACAGACAGACAGACAGACAGACAGACAGAAAGAACAGGGCGGTAGCTAGGGACAGAGCGCAGAGGAGAAGTGTAGACCTGCTGACATTTCTCTCCCTGTCACTGTGATTCCAATCGCTGGGATCTTAACAGGATTACAAGGAGAGAGTGGAAGCAATGGAGTGCCACTGTAATGCCATTATGAGGTGATGGAGTGCTCAGACGAGCTGTGTTACCACCGGCCAGTCGCTTAACCTCCTGTCAACAACTCCACGATCACAGACCCGCTCAGATCCGACGACGGAGGCTTAGAGAGAGAGAGAGAGAGAGAGAGAGAGAGATTGAGAGATACATATCTATATATATCTATATATATAGATATATATATATATATATATAGAGAGAGAGAGAGAGAGAGAGAGAGAGAGAGAGAGAGAGAGAGAGAGAGAGAGAGAGAGAGAGAGAGAGAGAGAGACAGATAGTTAACTAGATAGACATATATGTACATATGATGTATATATACAGAGTTAGACAGACGATAGATAGATAGATAGATAGATAGATAGATAGATAGATAGATAGATAGATAGATAGATAGATAGATAGATAGATAGATAGATAGATAGATAGATAGATAGATAGATAGATAGATAGATAGATAGATAGATAGATAGATCGATCGATTGATTGATTGATAGAGCAAAATATAGAGATAGATAGAGAGCTGGTTTGATACACAGAAAGACAGATAGAAATACAGCCTACAGACAGAGAGCACGAGTTGAAGAAAAAGGGACAGGTAGATAGGGAGAGAGAGAGAGATAGTGATGGAGGTAGAGAGATAGAGATGTAGACAGGTTGGTAGGGAGAGAGAGCAAGAGATATGTATCTTGCCCTATCTATTCAGGCAGGAAGAAGGACCTCATGATGATCCTACGACTTGTTCTGGCAACCATACATCCTTTTCATACGAGTCACCATAGCAACCAATCTGGGTTTTACGAACATGCACAAAAGAATTAAAAAAATAAATGTTGGGATATGACAACAATTTTGAAGGTGCCACAGCATAATCCACCTCACCCCCTCTTTAGAAATACTGAAGACGCAGAGATGTAAATACCCATATGCTGTACATGTTTGTGGTATTACATTGGAACAAAATAAGCTTGTGTTTATTCACAGACATGGCTTCTATCAGGTGTGTACATTTGTACATGAGATCAGGTTTGTGTGTGTGTATGTGTGTGTGTGTGCCCGCTTTTGTTTGTGTGTGTGTACGTGCGTATGTGTGTGTGTGTGTGTGTGTGTGTGTGTGTGTGTGTGTGTGTGTGTGTGTGTGTGTGTGTGTGTGTGTGTGTGTGTAAGTGTGTGTGTGTGTGTGTGTACATGCGTGTGTCTGTCTGTGTGTGAGTCATCGCTGGTCCCTCAGACCTCAGGTCTCTGCAGCGTGTGAGTCACCATGCAGGGGTCTGACAGCAGCAGGGAGTGAACCACACAGAAGCAGAAGAAACAAGCATCCCAGCACTTTGATAAGCGCTCCAGCTGATAGGAGTGGAATGAAGACATACTGAGACATTTGTAATATTCTTGGTGACAGACTACAATTGTAAATGATGTTACATTGTCCACTCTGCTCCTCCTCATGCTGGGTTGCTCCACATTGTTCAACAATGTTCCTTTTGAAATAAAGATGAAAACTAAATATAATATCATCCAGGATTATAATGTCGGGGGGTTAAACAACATTTGACCCAATTAACCCAAAAGTTTTCAATGACTGAAGGGAGATTTAACTAGCCTGGCTCCGCCCGCCCAAGTACTTCCACTCAATTTTAATTTCCCTTCAGTACTACGTCTGGGTCTGCGGTATGTTAGTGGGTTTTCTCTGTCCACATTTTCCAATATCATCCCACTGCAGACACAAATGGGCGTTCTCGTGTGGTAGGAGTTCCGAATTTACGCAGACTGGAACGCCCCCTTCTTATTCTTCGTCGCCTTTCTCGCTGAACTGTATTCAAAGTGTACTACTCCGAAACCATGTAAATAGTGTTGTAAATAAACTTCCAAAGCTTTTCAAATCTTATTTGGCAAATAACTTCACATGGTGTGTCTTTTTACAATTTATTCGTTACCAGCATTCGTAGTGTTCATCAGACACTGCATTCAGTTAAGGGAAGACTGCTACCCTTGCAAGTGAACGGAGCGTTCCACGGCATTGAGAAGACCAGTGTAATAAAGGCCTATAAAATGTCTGTTTATGGCATAGATTTCTCCTCAGATTAGGCCAATAAAGCAATGATAACAAAAACAAAAAAAACACAAACGCTCGATCAAAGGCCCCCTCTCCCTCGGGTCAATCAAAACCCTCATTGTTTAACATGAATTGGCTAAATAAATGACCACTGTACCATATTTAAACACAATTCAAATTGTGCAGAGAATTATTTCCATTGGTCATTTTCAGTGGCGGCTGGCGATCAAACATGTTGGTGGGGCACAGTAACAGACAGGGAGTCTGAGGTCTGAGGTTCCTTGCTTACTTGCTCCTTTTAAGTATAACATTGCCTGGGGAGTCCAATTCCTCCACTGAAAAGGGTGGAAAGTGCTTACAACTCTCTGCTAGGTAGCGATCTATGACACTGTTGTTTTTTATTGGTCGTCATGAAAAAAACAAAAGGGGTAAGACTGTCGATATTTATCAAATAAAACATAGGGGGTAACACAGTTGTTTTTCACACACTGTCGTTTTAATCAAATGAAACATGAGGGGTAACACTGTCTTTTTAATCAAATGAAACATAAGGGGTAACACTGTAGTTTTTTATCGGTCGTCATGAAAAAAACATAAGGGGTAACACTGTCGTTTTCATCAAATGAAACATGAGGGGTGACACTGTCATTTGTCTTTGGTCGTCATGAAAAAAAACACAAGGGGTAACACTGTTGTTTTCTATTGGTCGTCATGAAGAAAAACATAAGGGGTAACACTGTTGTCTTTGTCAAATAAAATATAACGGGTAACACTGTCGTTTTTTATTGGTCGTCATGAAAGAAAACATAAGGGAAATAATAGAAAAACACACATACATTTTAATGTCATGTATATCCTCTTTATTGACGATTGATCATTGTGAATTATCATCGCCTCAGTGGTGCAGTGGAGTGTACTCTGCCTAACCCACTGGTGACCGTGGCTCAATTTATGTGGAAATCACAATATCTTTAATTTGAAATGATATATGTCATATATAACCACAGACATATTTAAATTATAAATCTCAGTGGGAAGTGGTGAGAGCTGTGACCTAACCCCCTGGAGACCGGGGTTCAAGTCCGGTTGATGTCCTCTGTTGGAAGACTCTTATCTCTATGTCATGCGATTTATAAAGTCAAGTATAACCATTGTGTTGACTCTATTCTGTGTCTTGATTGTGCATTGATGAGTTCGTAGGTTAATACTCCAAACAGCTCAGGTTCGGATCCCTGCAAAAATGTCGACAGGGGTACCGCTGTAGTTTTTTATTGGTCAACATGGAAAAAACATGAGGGGTAACTCTGTCGTTTTTTATCATCCGTCATGAAATAAACATAAGGGGTAACACTGTCGATATTCATCAAATAAAACATAGGGGGTAACACTGTTGTTTTTCTTTAGTCGTCATGAAAAAAACCACAAGGGGTAACACTGTCGTTTTTTATTGGTCGTCATGAAAAAAAACATAAGGGGTAACACTGTTGTTTTTTATTGGTTGTCATGAAAAAATACATAAGGGGTAACACTCTGGTTTTTTATTGGTCGTCAAGAAAAAAACCATAAGGGGTAACTCTGTTGTTTTTTATCGGCCGTCATGAAATAAAGATAAGGGGAAAACCTGTCGATATTGATCAAATAAAACATAGGGGGTAACACTGTTGTTTTTCTTTGGTCGTCATGAAAAAAAACACAAGGGGTAACACTGTCGTTTTCATCAAATGAAACATGAGGGGTGACACTGTCATTTGTCTTTGGTCGTCATGAAAAAAAACACAAGGGGTAACACTGTTGTTTTCTATTGGTCGTCATGAAGAAAAACATAAGGGGTAACACTGTTGTCTTTGTCAAATAAAATATAACGGGTAACACTGTCGTTTTTCATCAGTCGTCATGAAAAAACCATAAGGGGTAACACTGTCGTTTTTTATTGGTCGTCATGAAAAAAAACATAAGGGAAATAATAGAAGAACACACATACATTTTAATGTCATGTATATCCTCTTTATTGATGATTGATCATTGTGAATTATCATTGCCTCAGTGGTGCAGTGGAGTGTACTCTGCCTAACCCACTGGCGAATGTGGCTTAATTTCTGGGGAAAACACAATATCTTTAATTTGAAACGTAATGCTATCATGTCTATTGTCATATATAACCACAGACATAGTTAAATAAAAATTTTAAGTGGATAGTGGAGAAAGCTGTGAGCTAACCCCCTGGAGACCGGGGTTCAAGTCCGGTTGATGTCCTCTGTTGGAAGACTCTTATCTCTATGTCATGCGAATTATAAAGTTAAGTATAACCATTGTGTTGACATTATTCAGTGTCTTGATGGTGCATTGATAAGTTCGGCGGTTAATACTCCAAACAGCTCACGTTCGGATCCCTGCAAAAACGTCGACAGGGGTACCACTGTTGTTTTATATTGGTCAACATGGAAAAAACACGAGGGGTAACTCTGTCGTTTTTTATCGTCCGTCATGAAATAAACATAAGGGGTAACACTGTCGATATTCATCAAATAAAACATAGGGGGTAACACTGTTGTTTTTCTTTGGTCGTCATGAAAAAAACCACAAGGGGTAACACTGTTGTTTTTTATTGGTCTTCATGAAAAACAACATAAGGGGTAACACTGTTGTTTTTAATTGGTCGTCATGAAAAAAAACAATGGGGTAACACTGTTGTTTTTCTTTGGTCGTCATGAAAAAAACCACAAGGGGTAACACTGTCGTTTTTTATTGGTCGTCATGAAAAAAAACATAAGGGGTAACACTGTTGTTTTTTATTGGTCGTCATGAAAAAAAACATAAGGGGTAACACTGTGGTTTTTTATTGGTCGTCAAGAAAAAAAACATAAGGGGTAACTCTGTTGTTTTTTATTGGCCGTCATGAAATAAACATAAGGGGAAAACCTCTCGATATTGATCAAATAAAACATAGGGGGTAACACTGTTGTTTTTCTTTGGTCGTCATGAAAAAAAACACAAGGGGTAACACTGTCGTTTTAATCAAATGAAACATGAGGGGTAACACTGTTGTTTTTATCAAATGAAACATGAGGGGTGACACTGTCGTTTGTCTTTGGTCGTCATGAAAAAAACCATAAGGGGTAACACTGTTGTTTTTGATTGGTTGTCATGAAAAAAAACACAAGGGGTAACACTGTTGTTTTCTATTGGTCGTCATGAAGAAAAACATAAGGGGTAACACTGTTGTTTTTAATTGGTCGTCATGAAAAAAAACATAAGGGGTAACACTGTTGTTTTTCTTTGGTCGTCATGAAAAAAAACACAAGGGGTAACACTGTCGTTTTAATCAAATGAAACATGAGGGGTAACACTGTCGTTTTTATCAAATGAAACATAAGGGGTAACACTGTCGTTTTTTATCGGTCGTCATGAAAAAAACATAAGGGGTAACACTGTCGTTTTTATCAAATGAAACATGAGGGGTGACACTGTCATTTGTCTTTGGTCGTCATGAAAAAAACCATCAGGGGTAACACTGTTGTTTTCTATTGGTCGTCATGAAGAAAAACATAAGGGGTAACACTGTTGTCTTTGTCAAATAAAATATAACGGGTAACACTGTCGTTTTTTATCAGTCGTCATGAAAAAACCATAAGGGGTAACACCGTCGTATTTTTTGGTCGTCATGAAAAAAACCATAAGGGAAATAATAGAAAAACACACATACATTTTAATGCCATGTATATCCTCTTTATTGATGATTGATCATTGTGAATATTCATCGCCTCAGTGGTGCAGTGGAGTGTACTCTGCCTAACCCACTTGCGACCGCTGCTCAATTTCTGTGGAAAACACAATATCTTTAATTTGAAATGTAATGCTATCATGTCTATTGTCATCATGGGAAAAAAACATAAGGGGTAACACTGTCGTTTTTATCAAATGAAACGTAAAGGGTAACACTGTCGTTTTTTATCTGTCGTCATGAAAAATCCATAAGGGGTAACACTGTCGAAATGTATAGAATAAAACATAGGGGGTAACACTGTCGTTTTTATAAAATGAAACATGAGGGGTGACACTGTCGTTTTCCTTTGGTCGTCATGAAAAAAACCATAAGGGGTAACACTGTTGTTTTTTATTGGTCGTCATGAAAAAAAACATAAGGGGTAACTGTCGTTTTTTATCGGTCGTCATGAAAAAAAACATAAGGGGTATCACTGTCATTTTTTTATCGGTCGTCATGAAAAAAAACATGAGGGGTAACGCTGTTGTTTTTTATTGGTTGTCATGAAAAAAAACACAAGGGAAATAATAGAAAAAAACACATACATTTTAATATCATGTATATCCTCTTTATTGATGATTGATCATTGTGAATATTCATCGCCTCAGTGGTGCAGTGGAGTGTACTCTGCCTAACCCACTGGCGACCGCGGCTCAATTTCTGTGGAAATCACAATATCTTTAATTTGAAACGTAATGCAATCATGTCATATATAACCACAGACATATTTTAAATATAACTCCCAGTGGGAAGTGGAGAGAGCGGTGAGCTAACCCCCTGGAGACCGGGGTTCAAGTCAGGTTGATGTCCTCTGTTGGAAGTCTCTTATCTCTATTTCATGCGAATTATAAAGTCAAGTATAACCATTGTGTTGACTTTATTCGGTGTCTTGATGGTGCATTGATAAGTTCAGAGGTTAATTCTCTAAATAGCTCAGGTTCGAATACCTGCAAAATTGTCGACAGGGGTACAGCAGTACGTTTTATTTTGGTCGTTTTTTATTGGTCGTCATGAAAAAAAACTTAAGGGGTAAGACTGTTGTTTTTTATTGGTCGTCATGAAAAAAAACATAAGGGGTAACATTGTTGTTTTTTATTGGTCGTCAGGAAAAAAAACATAAGGGGTAACACTGTTGTTTTTTATTGGTCATCATGGAAAAAAAACATAAGGGGTAACACTGTTGTTTTTTATTGGTCGTCAAGAAAAAAAGGTGCCACTGTAATTTTTCTTTGGTCGTCATGAAAAAAACCATAAGGGGTAACACTGTTGTTTTTTATTGGTCATCATGGAAAAAAAACATAAGGGTTTTTATCAAATGAAACGTAAAGGGTAAAACTGTATAGAATAGAATAGAAACACACACGCACGCACGCACGGTGTCTTGATGGTGCATTGATAAGTTCAGAGGTTAATTCTCTAAATAGCTCAGGTTCGAATACCTGCAAAATCGTCGACAGGGGTACAGCAGTACGTTTTATTTTGGTCGTTTTTTATTGGTCGTCATGAAAAAAAACTTAAGGGGTAACACTGTTGTTTTTAATTGGTCGTCATGAAAAAAAACATAAGGGGTAACACTGTTGTTTTTTATTGGTCGTCATGAAAAAAAACATAAGGGGCAACACTGTTGTTTTTTATTGGTCGTCAGGAAAAAAAGGTGCCACTCTAATTTTTCTTTGGTCGTCATGAAAAAAACCATAAGGGGTAACACTGTTGTTTTTTATTGGTCATCATGGAAAAAAAACATAAGGGGTAACACTGTTGTTTTTTATTGGTCGTCAAGAAAAAAAGGTGCCACTGTAATTTTTCTTTGGTCGTCATGAAAAAAACCATAAGGGGTAACACTGTTGTTTTTTATTGGTCATCATGGAAAAAAAACATAAGGGTTTTTATCAAATGAAACGTAAAGGGTAAAACTGTATAGAATAGAATAGAAACACACACGCACGCACGCACGGTGTCTTGATGGTGCATTGATAAGTTCAGAGGTTAATTCTCTAAATAGCTCAGGTTCGAATACCTGCAAAATCGTCGACAGGGGTACAGCAGTACGTTTTATTTTGGTCGTTTTTTATTGGTCGTCATGAAAAAAAACTTAAGGGGTAACACTGTTGTTTTTAATTGGTCGTCATGAAAAAAAACATAAGGGGTAACACTGTTGTTTTTTATTGGTCGTCATGAAAAAAAACATAAGGGGTAACACTGTTGTTTTTTATTGGTCGTCAGGAAAAAAAGGTGCCACTCTAATTTTTCTTTGGTCGTCATGAAAAAAACCATAAGGGGTAACACTGTTGTTTTTTATTGGTCATCATGGAAAAAAAACATAAGGGATAACACTGTTGTTTTTTATTGGTCGTCAAGAAAAAAAGGTGCCACTGTAATTTTTCTTTGGTCGTCATGAAAAAAACCATAAGGGGTAACACTGTTGTTTTTTATTGGTCATCATGGAAAAAAAAACATAAGGGTTTTTATCAAATGAAACGTAAAGGGTAAAACTGTATAGAATAGAAACACACACGCACGCACGCACGGTGTCTTGATGGTGCATTGATAAGTTCAGAGGTTAATTCTCTAAATAGCTCAGGTTCGAATACCTGCAAAATCGTCGACAGGGGTACAGCAGTACGTTTTATTTTGGTCGTTTTTTATTGGTCGTCATGAAAAAAAACTTAAGGGGTAACACTGTTGTTTTTAATTGGTCGTCATGAAAAAAAACATAAGGGGTAACACTGTTGTTTTTTATTGGTCGTCAAGAAAAAAAGGTGCCACTGTAATTTTTCTTTGGTCGTCATGAAAAAAACCATAAGGGGTAACACTGTTGTTTTTTATTGGTCATCATGGAAAAAAAACATAAGGGGTAACACTGTTGTTTTTTATTGGTCGTCAAGAAAAAAAGGTGCCACTGTAATTTTTCTTTGGTCGTCATGAAAAAAACCATAAGGGGTAACACTGTTGTTTTTTATTGGTCATCATGGAAAAAAAACATAAGGGTTTTTATCAAATGAAACGTAAAGGGTAACACTGTATAGAATAGAATAGAAACACACACGCACGCACGCACGCACGCACGCACGCACGCACGCACGCACGCACGCACGCACGCACGCACGCACGCACGCACGCACGCACACACACACACACACACACACACACACACACACACACACACACACACACCAATCAGATGGATCCGACCGGGATTTCCGTTGCGATGGGTTTCCTCCATCAGCGACTTATACAATAAACAAATTATGTAAAACAAAACCCCTCTTTCATTTTAAAATAATAGTATGCAAATATGTTGAATAGGCCTCCATCTTTGTTATACCTTTAAAATGTTCCTATATAGCCTATTTTATAGCTTACACACTGATATTTTAAAACAGGAATGCGAAATGCGAAATGCATCCTGGGATATTTAACGGTCCCAAGTCCACACCATGGACATATTGGGCTAGCGGCTAGCCCCACCAGGAAGAAAAATAATCTCTGTTCACTTCAACAGAGAAACACTCTGAGCATGCGCATTTCAATGTTTCCAGTCCAATACACATTGCATTGGGCGGGTGGGGCTAGAGCCATGGGCTAGAGCCCCTCTTGCACCTCCAGACGAACTCAGCCGGAAGAAGCAAGCCAGGGTCGACTAAAAATTAAATAAAAGCGCCAAACTTGTTATTTTATAGTACTTTCTGGGGAGATTATTTTTTAAATATATATATTTATAAAAATATATATATTCTATTTTTTAAATATATATTTTTTTTCATTTTCATTTTCTTTAATTTTTCTCTTGTGAGAGTAGCGACTTGCCCCTAATGACCAGTCGCCACTGGTCATTCTGACCGGGGACATTTAGAATTGTCGGTCCTCCTCATTTTATCCGGTCAATGACCGGTAATAACGGAAACTCTGCTATAAACCGGCCTAACTTTCACCGTCAACACCGAATCCCTTCTTCTTCGCACGGCTGTCAACTTCCGGAACATTCACTAGTTAGATTTTCTCAAACAGCAGTTTCAAGTATGGGTAGCATAGAACTAACGTTAGCCATGATTGCTAAATCTAATGAGAGAGGTAAAATTGCCATTAAGGAAGGAAAGCATAGTATGCTTTGCGACTGTGCTTCGCAGTATGCCTTGCGAAACCCAGTATGCCTTTCGAAACACCTTTTGATTGGTCGATGAAAAGCTACCAGGAACGCCTAATGGGCGTTCTTGTGTCA
>NC_044061.1:13008701-13011201 GCF_902167405.1 Gadus morhua
ACTATACCAGAATATCCTATACTATATTGTACTTTTCGATAATATATTATTCTGCACTATAGTATACTATGCTTTACTGTACTATACTATAGTACAGTATAGTATGATCAAGCAGAGTATTAATATAGGGAGGGCACCGTATGCATGGCACAGTGTATCCTGAGGATGGAATATTAAAACATGAGTTGGATATTGAAATGCTCTATAAGCATGATTATTGAGCATATCGGCATGCGGTGTATGCTGCTGTATTTACTGCTGTGATCAAACCTGAAGACCTGTATGATCCCAGAGTTGGTAAGCAATATGTGAAACAAAATGCTGACGTTGCTTACATATCAAGTCAGATGTGTTGGTAGTTCTAATACAATTGTGATTAGTGTGTTTAATTGTTCAAAAAACACTTGAAACCATTGAATGTGGTTACTTTTCTTTTATATATAAAAAAAAGGATATAGCGTATTTCATTTTAACATCAACAAACCTCTCAATTTACACAGCAAAAGAAGCCATAGAACCACACTGGAACTTCACTCAGAGGCACAAAACAGGAGAGTTTAACCGTTACTTCATGTTGCACATCTGTAATTCTTCAACCCAAAAAAGGCAATCACTTTGAATAACATACGTTCCTTACAACGCCACGGAACAATGTGACAGTAGCATGGGAGCAGACCAGAGCACATTTGGCCAGGGGAACATGTAGGTATTTGTAGGGGTGAGGGAACAAGGAGTCCAGCCACAGAAGGAAAAACACATGTCCATCGAACTCAAAATGAGAACAAGAAGAATATAAGTGTGTGTGTGTTTGGGGGGGGGGGGGGTGGATTGTAGAGTGTGGTTGAATCTGAAGGAAGTGAAGGAGAGAGGGGGGAGGGGGGTGGGAGGCGGGAGGGGCACATCCTCTACAAGAAGCCCTGGGGAGGGGGGGATACTGCACAACAATAGAGATATGGAGAAGAGGAGGCGGCCGTCACTCAGACTAGGCCAGGTTATCATTCTCATTTGGTGAGTAGCCCTCGCACAAACTCCTTGCATTTTTCACATGGCAAAGAGGTTTGCGTAGGACTCTAGTACTAATAGTTCTTGCTCTCTCTCTCTCTCTTTCTATATATATATATGTATATGTATATATATATATATATATATATATATATATATATATATATATATATATATATATATATATATATATATATATATATTTAGATTATGTATATATATATGTATATATATATATATTTAGATTTTTTTTTTTACAAGTAACTGTTTCATTATTTTCTACATTTCTTATCACAAAATCACAACTTCAAAGTCAATATATGAACAAAAGAAAAGCTGTTAAATAATTCCTGTCTTGGTGTTATTTTGATACTTGACAGTGGCTGCCACTAAGGATTTATTGCTTTGTACACTGAGTAATTTCCGGTGCCACTTTGAGCTCTAGAGCAGAGGCTTCTATTGATACTCTATAGAACTCTATAGAAGACAGACACCTAAACCAACTCCAGTCTACACTCCCCTTTGGTTAACTGTGCAAAGACATTCACACATCAGTAACAGTTTGCATGACAAAGACACAACTAAATTGTCAAACAATAAGGTAAGGACATAAAAAACTCACACATTGCTCCATGCATAAATACATTTCACACACATCTATATTGTGCTGACTTCCACAGACACGTGAGAAGTGACATGATTGGTTGCCTTGGTCCCCATGAGACCTGTTATTGGTGCAGAATCAGGAAGTAAAAGAGCCTCTAGATGATTGTGTTTGCTTCTACAGAAGAGCTGGTCCAACGATAGCTCTCGAAAGTATCGAGAGGATAACACCAAAAGCATCAGATATTTCTACTTGTCATCTTGGTATTTCATATAATGCCATATAACATCAGGTATTATCTTTGCACTATTTACTATATATAATCAATTGCATAAAAAATAAAGTTTTGTTTAAATTAGTTTCTCATTACTTCCTTTATAGAAACCTAAACATCTTTTACATTTTCTATAAATAATAAATGTTCAGTTATCTGTCATTATCTTATTAGACTTTGATACTGATTGGTTTACTCTCTTCTTTACCACAAACCCTGCAATGCACAGCCCATAATGCACGGCCTGGCTTCAATCTATATCATCAGTGGTGTTTCAAACCCTATTGGCATTTTCATTTTTATAATCATACTATGCATCATTATACTATCTGTTAATTTCATAAATTCTGC
Organism: Gadus morhua; assembly: GCF_902167405.1. NCBI lineage: Eukaryota > Metazoa > Chordata > Actinopteri > Gadiformes > Gadidae > Gadus > Gadus morhua. Next base: position 13,010,933 of record NC_044061.1, read on the forward strand.
TCCAATCCATATATTTTATACAATAAATATTTAGTGAAATTCTTGAGGAGCTCTTGGTAGTATTTGATTTGAAATGGCCAAAGACATAACAACTACAATATAATGAAAATAATGGCTTAACTCCGGCACTTTACAGATAAAATGTGATAGGCTGCAACTGCTCAAATTGTAGTCTCAAATGCTTTAAAAATGAGGTAATGGGTTACACAACTAATCAAAAATCACAAATAACATTTGATTCTAATCTGAAGATTTTCCCTTCAATGCAT
>NC_044061.1:13013701-13068701 GCF_902167405.1 Gadus morhua
CTCATTCTGCTCCTCCCCCACACCAACTGGCTGCACCAGCCAGCGCTCCATGGCTGTCATATCCCCCGAGACATCTAACACTGAATTATTAAACACACTAGGAGACGCCCGAGAACAACAGGCGAGAGACAGCCAGCAGGTCTCTTCCTCACAACCAGAGATCTGATCTGAAGATAATGTCACACAGACAGTGAGAGCTGTAACTGGATCCTTCTAGTAGTAAAGAATGATACTGATACAAAACCTCCACTCTAATGGCAGAGTAACAACACATATCCGGCGGTGAAACAAGATTTTAGCAAGGCAAAAAAAAAAGGAATATTCAATTAAACTCTGATTGGATATTTTTCCTGAAAATAGACAGGAAGTAGGTGCTATTACCGCCCTATTGCCTTGAATTAGAAAGAAAAGAGCTACGAAAAAACTCAAAGTTGTACTGCTACTAACCTGATATGGCAAATCCACTGAAGCCCACTGCTAGCACCAGGAAGGAGATGGCCACTCCTTTACTGTGAGAGTAGCCAACCACCAGAAGCAATGTGGCCTCCATCCCAAACCCTGCAGATTCACAGAGAGAGAGGCAATGGGTCCCACACTCAGACGTAGCCAAAGGGCACCCTGGCTATCAGCCATCCCGATGCCAATTGAATTCCACCCGGTGCACAGTTTGCACTCAATTACATAAGTGACAGATATGAAATCAATGGTCAACAGTCGACATCTCGGAGGCTACTTGAGGCCAAGTATCGAGCAGTCAACAGTTTGCTCTGTCAAATGCATGGGCCAGCAAGGGAAAACTGCTAGCGTCCTCACCTCCACAGTTCATGATCTTCCTGACAGTGGTGGTGGACAGGATGTTCCTGGTGCGCAGGTAGTCGGCCAGCTGTCCCCCGATGGGCACAATGATGGTCATCACCAAGTGGGGCAGGGCAGACAGCATGCCAACCTATAGCACCATCAACATATTGCGTCAGAGGCTGCATTGAGGACAAGAGGATAGCAACACGATGTACCGGCGCATATGTGACATTAACAGAAGGACTGTTGCGTATGCTGTTCTTTGAGTCTCTCCCACGAACGGCCTCTCACCTTGCTGATCTCAAAGCCAAACACCTCCTCAAAGTACGCTGGCTGGCTAATGAGCAGAAGGTAGAAGGTCCAGCTCCTGCAGAAGTTGGCAACGATGATGGCGTAGACTGGCATGGAGGTAAAGAACTTTCTCCAGGGAGTTTTGAATTTCTGAAGGGGGGTTGGAGTGGGGAGTGACAGTCATGATACATTCAGTATCAGTGGTATTTTGCTGTTTAAATAGCTAAAGCCTGTGCCTGCATAGAGAATGAAGAAGGAATGCACGAGAGGTTTGACAGAGGCCACGCGTAGCTAGGCCTTTCAGCCCCGCCCGCGATGGTACAAACAGCAAACGGATTTCAGCGGGCCTACTCTAACAAGAGAGTGTTTTGTAGCTGATGTATGAAAACTATTATGGCCAACCTCCACAACAAAAGATGTATAATGTAATCAGACTAGCAATCAGAAGAGCTCTTGGTTAAATGGCAAATGGCCGATCCGTCTGAGCGAAGGCTTGTGAAGGAGGGGAAGGAGAGCACCCCTGACCTCGGCGGCGGCCATCAGCTGAGCGGTCTCCCCGATGCTCTCCTCGATGTAGCAGCGCTCCTCCTCGGTGATGGTGGGGTGCACGGCGGGACTCTCGTAGGACACCAGGATCCAGAACATGTACCAGATGATCCCAAAGACCCCTGAGCAGAACACCAGGCAGGTTGGATTAAGGTCACGTCAATTGTACTTTGATATTTTTTCCACCAGAGTTTATATCACAGAGGAGGGAAAACCTCCTTCATATGTAGTGACAGGAACGGTGGTGGGGGCTGACATGTGAGGGGCGGGGGGAATCAATGCACAGCGCGCACAATCCATTTGACTTTCACTGAACTTTCCATCAATCCGAACCTTAAATTAAGGTTGGCCATGTTAGTTATAGATTTTTCTTTTGTCAATAGCCCAATTAATATATCTTATTACATTATTTATTTTGGATGGAACTGGTATACCCCTTTCTATCTTTCTTTTGTCTTTGTCTATCCTTCCCTCTCTCTCTGTTCCCTATCACCCCCTCGGTTCCATGAACAACACACACACATGCACCCAAAAAACTGTATGCATGCACGTACACACACACGCACACACGCACACACACACACACACACACACACACACACACACACACACACACACACACACACACACACACACACACACACACACACACACACACACACACAAACACACACACACACACACACACACACACACACACACACACACACACACACACACACACACACACACACACACACACACACACACAACCTCATAACACATATGGCCCCATCAATCAATTAATCTCACCGTAGACATAGAACACAGAGGACCAGCCGGAATACTGAACCAGGATCCCAGCCAATGGCATCGCGATCACAGCGCCAGCATAAGATCCTGTGGGAAGCAGCATTCAAGAGCAATACGCCATTCGTTAGAGCAAGTGAAAAAAAATCACACTTTTGAGAGATTTACTTTAACACCTTTTCGGTAAGACGAAGGAGAGGAAGTATTTACCACAGAATGAAGTGGTGGCTAGCCGACTCCTCTCCAGTGGAGGAGCCCACTTACTCCATATGCCATGGCAGGCTGGGTAGGTCACTCCCTAGTGGAAGACACCACACAACATATTTAGTCCTCCGGCTGTTTCCAAAATACTGAGAGATACAATGGTAGTAGGAGATACCCAATCGTAAAGCCTACAGGAGCATTAATTTGCATGGGAAGAAAGATTAGCCCGAAGTCATTGGACTCATCCAAATGATCCTGCAAGACAATCAATTCTGTATATTGTGAACATGACATTCACTGATTTGATGGCCTTATGTTTTTATTTTCCAACAGCCTGATAAACCCTGCAGACTTATCAATGGACTTGATTTCCCAATGAACTAAGAGAGGCTAAATAGCTGCATATATATAGGCCTCCCGTAAGAAACAAATACCATTGGTATCACACGCTATTACAAGGCCGTACCGTGGACAACTATGGAGGTAATTTGTTGAAAGGATTTTCATCACATGTATGTATATGAAAGCTATCTTCTTAAAATGGCCAAATGACTATCATGTAGTGCTCGTTTTAAAACCCAACATAACATAACCTCAACACAATCTCAACCTTTCATCAGAATTTGTATGCAAGTGAGTGCTCTGCTATATCAATTCATTGTGTCGTTTTTTTCTCACCAGGGCAGATGAGGACAAAACCACTACGTCATTAAATATTAATACATAGGGCTATGTTGGCCTCGATATCTTGTTTCACTATTGTAAAAGGTTTCTCTTTTTTTTACACAGATTTCTTCAGCTCTATGAATGATCAGATTTATTTATGATTTTTTTAATAAATTTCAGCAGGCTTCACGTAAACTGTAGACCGAATCAATAGCAGGCCGCTTCGCATTTCCTATCTCGGTGGAGCCGTAGCCTATCGCTTCCCATTGGTGGAATTGATGCGTCCTCGCTGCAACCTCATATATTCTCAATGTTGACAACAAAAACATTGACTAAATTAAGCGCCATTCATTCAAATCGCATTTCATGTGGACTACGGGCCAAGGCCCACGTTGTATTCAATCGGACGGCCTAGTAGAAGAACGGAATTCAAAGAATGTCTTGCAGTTGGATTGTGAGTGTAGATAGAATAAATTTGCTCTTACCTCGACCAGACCTTGCAGTATCCTCACAAAGATGACACACCCGTAGTGAACCCGCGCAGCCGAGGGAATGAACATGTTGAGCGTCGCGGTCAGAAAGATGGCTGCCCCAAACACCCTGGAAATGAAGACATATTACTATTCTATGTAGCCTATTCCTACATTCAACAGCCAATCAATTATTCACAAACTGAAGAAAAACTTACATTTTCGGTTCTATATTGGAAATATTTTCGTATTGTTTTAGATTGCATTTCAAATGGGCATAGTGCCCCATCCCCTTTCTCTCTCTCTGGCGCACTCCATCTGTTTGCAATTAAATCAAACATTGTCTCTATAAATGATTAATGAATTACTATACGGGAGGCCGTTTCCTTTCTTAAAGTATTACAGCAATTGACATGGCACAAATAGGCCTTCATAAATGGGCCATACAGCCTCATGGTGCATGGAAGCAATATAGGCGGTGCGGAGACGCACAGTAGTCTACTGACACAGCTGAGCCTACAGCGTCATTTTCAAGCCGTCCGCTCACAGAAACCCATTTAACATTTATGTCACGTCCCGCCACCCCTGGTCTGTACGCGTAGGGCCAACCCTAATCCGGTTCAGGCACGAGATGAATTGATTTGATTACATTCCGGGTGTCAATCTGAAAGACGGGAGGGGCCGAAAACGAATGCTCTATTTTAAGGATACATATAGCCTACCTCCACCTTAAAGTCGTGCTATTTACCTACTAGGGCACTTATCCACGATGTTATTTTGTCAGAAACCCCCATCGGAACCCCTCATGGTTCAGCTCTTTGTGTAATATAGTAATAAAAGCCCCTGGCGACAAGGCCGGGCTGGTCGCCATGCCCCCACAATAAAGAGATTAGCCACGCGGCGTCCCAGGGGGACTCATTAACAGGTGGCTGGGAGCCGCGAGCACGCGGAGCTGTGCGCCTGCGGTCCAATCCCACGCCGCTTGTACCCCGCCACCACCCGTCCCGCCAACACCCGCTTCGTACCACCAGTCCCGCCAACTCATTCTTCCCATTCGATTTTACAAGCGCTAATCGGCCAGGCAGACCCTCACCGAGTGACAATGGCCACCTCTAACATGCTCTCAACATGGATTCATGATTGGCATTATTCGGGAATAGACAGTAGATGTTATATGAGTGGTATGAACTATTACCATTATTTAATTATGCATTTTAAAGCCCACAATAGTGTAAACATATCTGCACGTCTATTCGAAAAATAGAAAAACGACATGATTGGGCCTAGGTTTTGAATCAAGGCCTAAAATAGTCCTCGCTATATATTTACTAATAGTTTCTATGAGGTAGATAATAATTGATAAGAGGCCATAACGGGCTCCGGCGTACCTGCTAGCAGCCAGCTTAGACGATATATACCCCCCGGGGATCTGCGTCACGATGTAGCCCCAGAAAAAGGATCCGTGAATCAAACCGACCGTCTCTGGATCCCAGTTGAACTTTGCTTTCTTTAGGGATGAAAAACATGAAAATGTTAAATATCTTGTGTGTTAACCTATACAGGTGACACCTATAGTTGATTCGGTGATTTTTGTCTTAGTTTTAGGTGAAGGCCTATAGGCCTGTATAGGCCTAGGCCTACTCAACACAATTCCAGGCCTGATTGCATGGGCCTAAGGATTTGGGCGTTGCTATCAATGAGCCCTCGGATAAATAGCCTAAACCTATGATTTGAATGTGAACAATGAATGGAAACCCTGGTGTGTGCCAGGTTAAAGAAAAGCGGTACACGGTGTGTTGCAGGTATGGTGGATGTAGTGTATTTAATTGGGCTTGGGGTTGGGTGGGTGGGAATTATATCCATTTATTATATTGCTGCATGGATCACGACCAAGTGAGCCACACCTCCTTGATGATGATTTTCCCGTTTTCGTGCACGGTGCTGTTGTTGACCATGCCAACGATGGCCACGCCCAGGTTACAGCGGATCCCAAAGGAGATGCAGAACCCAAGGCCGCTCATCAACGCGATGATGTAGCGGCGGGGCAGCCCGAAGCACGTGCAGTCGACCAGCGGGGGCTTCCTCTCAGGGGCCTCCTGGGGCCTCCCATCCTCAGTCAGCTCGATGACTTCTCCCGTTTTCTGTTTCTTCTCGAGCACTCTGCACACCAGGAAGGTTTAGACAACACCATGTTTTTTTTCCAGAAAGCCTGCACTTCGGTTATTCAATTCGTCTTAATACGTTATTAGAATGACAATTATATACAAATCTTTTGTATGCTATTGCATCAACTATTGCGTTAAATATTTCACAAATGTTTGCAGAGAAAATGCAATCCGTTAAATCGATTGCTGTAACGAGGTGATGGATGCCTCATATTAAACTGTCGAAAGTAGAAATGACCACATCCAGCATAGTCAGTCAGCTTTGTGAATCAAAACAAACATTCAATATTTTTTAAAGAAAGACAACATAAGTGTGGCTTTCTGAGAGTCTCAGAAAGGCGAGATGTGCTTGGTACCGCATTGCAGCAAGCGGTAGCAGCTCATCAGTATTCAGTGTTGAACAGCAGCACACGGTCCGCTCTCACGTACACGGAGTTCCTCGCATGCTTGCGTCATTCGAGACGCAATTCTACATTCATTCGATAGATTTCGTTCGAATGCAATCCCTTCCGAATTAAAAAAACATGGAAAGCTCTGGGTTTTCATCCCGTTTTAAATAAAGAACGATTCAATTAGCGATTCAATTAGCTAGGCATATACATTCTGCATTTAATATGAATAAGACTAAAAGTGACTCTATTACAAATGTAGACCCACCTCAGTGGGACAATGTATGACTATATTGGCTAGGCCTATTTTTAGACTGCATATGTACATAGGCCTTTACATGTATGCCTATATTAATTCAAATAAATCTCATTTAAAAGCCTAATCTTTATTATTTAAGGTCACACCGTTATCAGATTTCAGGAATCTAGTCCAATTAGTCTTGGATTAATAACGAGCAAGCAAGACCAATTATAATTTCGAGAAAATCTAGCAGGCCATTAGCAGATTACACTTGCAGGCCCACACGTTTGAGATCTGGAGAATGAAACGAAAACCGTCTGTGATCATTTGAATCCAGCCCAAAATGATGGTCTACTTTTGCATTTTTCCATTATTATGTGATGGACACAGCCACCGAAATGCTTGCAATCTATTAGGCCTTCACACATGATCAGAGTAGGCCTGCATGGGTTGACTTCGATCGCCTCTGTATAGTCGTAAAGTGAGTCAAATTGCTGTTTGAAGGATTTCACTTGAAAATCGACATTACATGAATACATGTGCCTACATGTGCATATGTTTTTTGTTATCGGAGACAGAACGGATGGCAGTGTAGCATGGTGAATTATTTCAACGAGTCTGATCTCATCAGGCGTGGCATGGTCACTATAGAGACCGTTCTCCGTTCCCCAGCCTCACCTCTCCATCCTTCTTTTAGAGGCGTGCCTAAAGATGGCTGCAAGTTGTTCAATACGTTTTTTTCTGCTGGCCCGCAGGTATATTTAACATTATGGAAGTGGATTAGAGCCAGTATTTCATTACAGCTGGTAGCATATAGACACAAAGCCTTGAATACTCCACAGCAGGAGTAGAGCAAAACAGCATATTACGTACCTGTGCATATGACCTAATGTCTTCCCGGCAAATTCCTTGACCCCCGCCGTTGCTCTTGACTTGACGGACTCCATATCCAGTGTTTAACGTGTAGGCCTCTGTTCCAATACTATTTAATTCTGATGCATAATGTTACGCGAACAACAAAAAGCGAACAGAGCGGCGAACAAACCGAATTCTCTCAGTATAACCTGTTTTTTCTCTCCAGCGACTGCAGGCGAGGCTCCACTCAGGACGAACGCTTTAAAGATAAAAAATCAGTCGCGCTCCGACTCTTCCGTCGCAACGCGCTCGTCGCTCTGCTCGGGAACAGGAGGCACGCGCGCATCCATCACTACCAAGAAACTCAAAGCACCTGCAGAAATACAAATATGGGTCGAAGAAGAGCGAATTTTCTATATCACGCGACCCACAACCGTAAAGTATGTATAGATGAATAAATAATGAAAAGCCTCAAACGGTAAACGGCACCAGGAGGTGTGTGGAGTTGCCTCGATAAATCAAAGAGGGGTAGGATCTCGCGCCTCACGCTGCGCGCTGGTGTTTGTGACGTAGCAGCTCTTTCAGCACCAAGGTCAGAGGCTCCGGTCAGACACACTGTTTCTGCTTCGTGACTGCATTTTTCTCTTTTTTTATAGAGGCAATCTTCTTTTCTTATCAGGCTACAAACGATTTACACACGTTCTTTAAAATAGTACTAATGTTCGTGATATAAAAGTAGGCTTTTTTAAGTGACATAATTTGCGACGTTAACGAGCATAGGCTATAGTCTTGTTTTGCGTCGCATATGTTCTCTATTTTTTGCATTTATGTCATTATATAAATAACTTTCCTGGGGACGTGGAGGGGGGGGGGGGGGGGGCACTTCTACCCCGCGCACTTGTATCGGTCTTCCCCATGCACGAGCGTGTCTCACGGGGCGGTGCTATGGTAACGAGATGAGCAGGAGGAAATCTCGAATAGGAATCCATCAATAATGAATTCGTTCTCCCCTATTTTCATCTTTCAGTACCCCTATCTTTAGACTTCATACATTTTGCATTTAGCCCCTATTGAAGCAATACATCATCTCTACAGGCCACATAGGCCATATCTTACTAAATGCAAGAACATTAACTCCCCCCGGCACTTGTTGTAGGCTAGGCTACGCTACCGTTCATAAGAGTCAATACTGAGCATAGCTATATGAAACAAGCAAATAACAAAACGTCACATAATAAAATAGGCCTCAGCGTAGAGATGGTTGTTCAAGCAACGGCTTTGCATTCCCCTTCCATTTCTAAGCTTAGCACACCATCTTGTGGTCATTCGTGGTACGCCGTTGCCAGGTGAATATGGATTACTGTACAGACTGACAGGCCTGATGCCATTTTTAACCCTGGAGTAAAAACTCTGAATTTATGTTAGATACAAAATTATCTAAAATCAGAAAAGTTAAAGTAGCCAATGCTTTGGGCTACTTCTATGACTAAATAGATAGGCATAGCCTACATTTTGTATAGCAATTGCTGTATTGCTGTAGTATATCAAATTGATTTACTACAGCAATTTGGTAGGCAGTCAGGAAGGGTTCCTAAGTAAAAAATCATTTTGTCAGATATTCAAAAGCAGTTACACATTACACAAATTCAGGATTCAAAAAAGCTTTATTTCACAGCATATAAAGAAGACATGTAGTAAGCATACATTGGAGTAGCCTTCTGCTCTTAGTGCTGCAGCAAGTGATGAGTCAAATGCTGATAGTTTATTTATTTGTGTAGTACTAAATCATGTGCAATGAAACTAATAACGATTCTTCTTAAATTATAACAACTCTATAAGCCAACATTACATTGGGACTTCACATGCATTCACCCGTGCCAAACATATATTTTTAAGTTATAGGTTTAAGTTAAGTTTACAGCATCAGATAGACCTTTGCATTAATGTAAAAAAATAGAACTAGCTTTGGGCGACAAAAGTCAGAGCAAAATAACAATAGTTAATAATAATTGTATTTAACTTTGACCTTAGTATACCATGATAACAAGCTACATGAAATTATAACTTGAATACAGTCCATGCTCTTAAATGCACATTATGGAGTAATCATTTTTTTAACGTTTCAATACAAAAATAACCTTAACATACAAATAACATAAATGATTTCAATGGCTGTTTATACATGGCATAAAATGAACATGTATTTGAACTGATAGAATGATCCTAAACATGCATGGCTAGTCTTGGGAGTAAATTGAACAGTTGACAGTGGTGCACTAGACAGAATGAAGAGATTGGAACAGTGGCTCTGTCCTTCTTTCTCTCTTTTCTAAGGAACACGTTGGATAGGTCTGGTTGGTCCCTCAGGCTGACTCTGCCCGAGCCACAGAGTGTTTAGCTGCTGTCCTATCCTCCATGAAGTTATCCTTAATTGGAATGTGATCTGAGTGGAACTATTACAATACACTTTAAATTGGATTAGTGCAGCATCTGATTCAACAGTTATAATTATTATTTTTGAGGTAAGATTTAGTAAAACTCTAATCTTGAAGAGCGAGTGCAGGACTTGAGCATATGATCAAGATACAAATCATTTAATTAATGATTCAGGAACACAAATAATATGTTTTGTGAAGACAGACAATAACAGAATTGTTAAGTTGAAAGTTTTCTCTGTGTAAAACTCTCATAATTTACATAAACTCTAAACTTTTATCATGCAAAATTGGAGATATATGATTGATTTTAATTATTTAAAAGAACAGAACAATAAGAGCACAAAACAGATATGAACATCCCTAAGGCAGCCGGTGCAAGGATCACATGCACAACACAGCTCTCCAATGACATCATGATATTATAAATCTTAACACATAACACTTTATCTTAAGTGTTCAGAGCAATAGCAAAGGCAACTTAGATCTGACAATACCTATTTTAGTAGATAGTATACATCATATACTGTTGAATCCGCTATAAATCTCTGCTCCAGCCACTCGCCATCTCATCAAACTTAACCCGCTACTACGACAGCACAGTTCTGTGGTTCATTCTACCTGGAACATACTTGGGGTGGTTCCGAGCAGGGCATGACATTTCTTCATCACTAAACTGATCCTAATATAGGATTGAAGCAACCTTTAACTCATTTATAAAATAAACATGTTTCACCACTATAACTGGAACGAAAGGCTCGCCATTGAACCCCCCCCCCCCCCCCCCCCCCCCCCCTTTCCCATGGAGGATCCCAACCCCCCCTCACATAGAGAAGACCCCGGTCACATCTCAAAGATGCTTCCCCACTGCCCAAGAACCAACAGACACCAACATTGGGGCAGCTAAATCCGTTGGTCGTGGTTGGCAGTGGCAAGGACTAGGGCCCAATCCCATTTCTACCCCTTACCCTTACCCCTCCCCCTTGTTTTGAAGGGGTAAGGGGAAGGGGTAAGGGGTAGAAATGGGATTGGGCCTAGGTATGTTGTTGACAAACTTTTAGAATCGCTGATGGCGCACGTCGGCATTACAGTTAAAGGTTGGTGTTTGTTGGGGCAGTGTGCAAGCCCCTTAGAGGCCCCCCTGGGCAGCATTATCCTCTGTTAGGCTGTCGCGTCCCCCGCCATGTCTCTTGATTCTAGTGTGGACTTCCAACCAGGGAGTGAGGGAGAGGGGCTCGGGCACTCAGCCGTCGTCTCGTCTGTGTCCAGGGGACAGAGCACTTCGGTGCACAGCTCTGAGCAGGCGTCCATGTTGGTCATGGTGGTGTTGGCGGTGCTGGTCGCGTTGCGAGTGGGGGTCGCGCTGGCGGGGACAGGGAAATTGGACAGGCAGAGCTGCAGCTTGAGCTTCTCCACCTCGTAGTTGTGCAGGTACTCCTGGATCAGGTAGCGCTCCCGCTTGATCCGAGCCTTCACCTCCGACGGCACGTCCGGGATCATCCACGCCACAAAGAATTTCACCACGAAGACCACGTGCTGGGGGTGGGGGGTGGGGGGTGGCAGAGGGTCAGTAGTCGCTGAGAGCGCAGAGGTTCATCACTCGGTGTGCATGCAACGCTGATGCCTTCAATGCTTCATTAACCCACAGGTCTTACGTTATTACACTACTCGTCTACAAGGGAAATGGATAATCAAACAGTCAAATCAAATAGTGCTAGAGTCGAATCACAAGTTTGCAAGAAGAGATAAAGATAGATACACACTGGATTGCAACAATGTACGTAAGGTGATTATAAGTTATTATTGTTATTTATATTTTGGTAGGGGTCATACCTCCATGATGATGATGAAGGCCATTTTGGCTGCAAGGATGTGCCAGAACTGCATGGTATGATCATACTGCTTCTGGTGGCCAGGTGGGTAGCGGTAGTCACGATACCTGGGAAGGACCAATCCATGTGTCAGCACGCAAAATTTACGTCAAAAAATTCATATATTTGAAAGATTACCTAAAGACTAACAGTGTGATACTGTTTTCCGAAAGTATAAATTCTCAAAACAACAATATCAATATTTGCAGTCTGTGAATATTCAACAAAATTGTGTTTTATCTCAAGTGCTACAGTCACAGTACTAAAGATCATACTACAGTTGTGTCATATTTTACCGTATTATCGATTGCTGTGTAGGTTATATTCTTTTTATTTGAAGACAGGATAGTAAAAGTGCAGTACAGCCCTATTTCAGAATGCATAATGAATTGAGTTGTGCCAATACTCAGTAAGGGGATATGTATCAAATCTCCATATTGCTGACACACACAGACTAAACAGTTTGTGTGGAAGACCGAAGCCTACTGCGCTCCAAACCATTCCCTGGAAGGAGGTATCCCTCTTTCTGAGTCCTTCTCAAGCTTTCCTCCATTGGGTTTTGGGAGTTCGGGCTTTAGGGTTACAGTTTTTCGTATAATGTGGGGCTGTTAAGCCCTTTGAGTCACTGTTTTAAGGGCTGTATGATAACCTTCACTTAATTTAAGTAACAGACTTCTTGGCTCTAGACACTAACTGGGTGGGGAAACTGAATGTAGAACCTAATGGCGGGATCCACATTCAGTTTCCCCATCCAGCTAACGCTTTTAAGGAAAGCTATTAAGGAGTCTGAAATTATATCACGCCTGGCGCCAACTTGTGAGACAGAAACAACAGACCCCAGAGGCAGCGCCCTCTAAACATGGCACTTCTAATACGGCGCGACGTCAGCGACACACTCCCGATGAATGAGGCCCATAGCGTCCGAGGGCAGGAGGACACACCCACCTGCAGGTGGTGATGGAGGAGTTGGAATACCAGGAGGGGCTGTCCCCGTCCTCGGGCATGCTGTCCAGGCGGATCTGGGAGATGCTGTAGACGGAGAGGCTGTTGTTGACGTAGCCGCGCATGGTGAGCTCGTCCTTGTTGTGGGTGGAGTACAGATAGACCAGGCGCGGGATCATGTCCGACGTGAAGGCCACGATGAACGCCTGGTGGAGAAGAACAGAGATCGACAACACTGAGCGGAGGCGCAAGAGGAAACGTTCCTGAGACACAAACCATTTATTTTCTACCCAAAGTGTCGGCTTAGCTCAGGAAGCAGAGCGGATTTGCTTGAAAGTGGAAGGGTTGCTAGTTAAATCCCCGGCTCTTCCTACCTGAGTGTTGAGGTTTCGAGCAAGACACCTTATCCTAACTGCTCCAGACTAGCAGGCTTGAATGGTTGACTCTGCCGTCGGTGTGTGAAGGTGTGTGAAGGTGCGTAAATGTGTCGACACAATCATTTAAAACTTAAGGAGATATTATTTTCACATAATTATTTTTTGCTTTTAACATAGCCAATTCAAAACAAACATAACTTTGACCATTGATGTGGTTATCGGTTGACATTGGTTTTATATTGGGGTGTGCTTCAAAACCCGTCTACAATCCCACTTCATGAAAAACACTCCATATCCACACGACCACCTACATTGGTGACGACAGACAAGATGGCCACCACATTGAGGATCTCCTGCCAGGCTCCGATGTTACGAGCCTTGGAGGCCACGGGCCTTCTGAACTGGGTGGTGAACTTCCAGGCGTCTACGCGGATCTCCAGGATGTTGTTGCAGAGGGCCAGCAGAGGAGCCAGGGGGAAGGAGGCCACGAACAGGGTGATGAAACCAAACTGAACCACTGTAGGAAAGCAGGGGAGAGGAGAGGAGAGAAGAGGAGGGAACAACGGTGATTGAAGGAAAGCAGACGGAAGGATAAAACTAACTAAATTGACCACGTGCGTGGCTTTGATTATAATATCATAGGATTTATTATGTCTGCCTATCCCCCAGCTATCTTGCTGAGACTGTAAAGCCCAAAGCGCACAGAGCCTTAATCAGGTTTTACCTTTGTAGCGCACCCCAGTAGTGATTTGCTCCATTTTTAATGGAGCAAATCACACCGAACAAGATTCAGCGGGTCTGTATTTTTATCGCTCTCTTCCTTTATAGGCCTTTCACACATGAACTCTGGATAAACTCTGGAGAATCAGGTACGGAGATGATCCGGAGCTGCCATTTTGGACATGCAGCACACAACTGGAGATAAGCCGCATCAGACGCGTTCACACCCACTGGAGATACTCTGTATGCCTTAGGCGAGGGCTGTCGCCTCCACGCGTAGGAGGCAGGACGTGACGCAAAAAGTATGGAGCGGAAGTCGCAGTGTTTTGTTTAACATATCAAAGATCGCGGCTGAGGCTTCCAACTCCGTAATGCTGACTCTTTTTTGCAGAGATATCAATATTGCATTTATTTTATACATATCCGCAATATCAACAGAAGATTGGAAAACAGAAAGAGGTCGGAACGCAAAGGCAGGCAAGAAGAGAACACGTCGATTACGCGCGATGCACCCGGTTTCGTGCCAGTCGCAGGATAGAAACGCCGTCAACACGTCAGCAACAAGCCCACTCACTCCTTGTGTTTTCTCAGATTCTCCGGATTATACACTAGGGGCCTGGCCTGGTAAGGGGCCTGTCCGGACTCTGACAATTGCGTTATCATCCAGAGAATGTCCGGCATACAGTGCATGTGTGAAAGGCCTATGTTGTTTATTTGCGTCCCTGTGCTTTGGGCCTCACGCGGCTGGGGCCTCACCCATCTCCAGGTACTCATAGAACAAGCCCAGCTGGGTGAAGTTCAGCAGGTCGTTGTCCTGCTCCCAGCGGCTGTACTGGTTCTCAGGCTGGTGCCTCCCCTTACGGCTGCCCCACCAGTTGCGCATCAGCCTGCACGCACACACACACAAACAGACACAAACACACGCTACATATTGTGCATTTCTAGGAAGAGGAAACACAAATGTAAAACTGTAGCTTGAATGCTAGCTTGTTGAAATAAGCATAATTTATTTTGGTTGGTTATGTGCTGCAAAGAAAACTGTGTGTGTGACAGGTTGAGGATTTGTGTTCTACTGGGTGAATGTGTGTGTGTATTACAGGGTGAAAGTGTGTGGGTGACAGGGGTGAAGGTGTGTGTGTGTGTGTGTGTGTGTGTGTGTGTGTGTGTGTGTGTGTGTGTGTGTGTGTGTGTGTGTGTGTGACAGTACAGTGTGTGTGTGACAGGGACAAGCTGTGTGCTAGGGTGAAGCTGTCGGTTTGACGGGGTGATGGTGTGTGTGTGACAGGGTGGAGGTGTGTGGGTGACAGTGTGTGTGGTGCTTACGGCAGCAGTGCTTCCTGGATGTTTCCCCACAGCTGCTTTCCCACCATGACAATGACCAGCTGGGTGGTCAACTCAATCAGACAGCCCCCTGGGTCACACTGACACACAGACAAATACTGGCCGTCAAACTTCTCATCCACACACAATCTAGAACAAACATAATCCATCTGCAAAGGATAATAGGTTTACCGCTGGTCCGAATCAGACTTAAATGAATGATGAGGATGAATACAAATTATGGCTTTAATTAGGTTGAAAGAAAGGATGAAATCGCTTTTCCTTTCGTGTTTTCTGTACCTCTTCGTTCCTTAGTCTGCTCGCCTCGCCAAACATATACGTGTAGTTTCCAGGGTGACCCACAAACTTCCCCTTGAAGAAGGCCACGTAGAAGCAGGACGAGTAGTAGTTCACAAACTGGAACAAGAACATCTTCATGGTCAGTTTGTTCTCGTATTCCAGGTGGGTCTTTGGGATCTCTGTTGAGAGGACAAACAAAACAAGCTCATTTTTAAGGAGCGTCGATGTGCGTTCCATACATAATCTTTGTGCCTTCGACCTCTCCTTCGGAAACACCTCTCCTTCTTCTGTGGGATGCATAGTGAGTTGGAAAGGGTTGTGTGTGACTACAGGACTTGGAGCTAAGATAATAATAATAATAAGAAAATAAAGAAATAACATTTAAAAAAAGCTTCACAAAATCCTGTCCATGGAGAGGAGCTCATATTTAAATCATTGCATCGTGACCTGCAGCCCCCACTATTTCATTTATGTAGGACGTAGAATTTCTCCAGGGTCTTACATCAAAAGATTTCTACACTCGCATTAAAATCAAAAGTATGGCACTTTGCTTAAAGTTGCCAAGGCCAAAAACAGCCACGGCAATAATATTAATTGGCCACATCTTTGCCATCTTGATTTTTAAGGGGCTATTTATTGTGCTATACATTGATCAACTGAGTTAATACAATCTCAAAGGTGAGTAAACTTCTACATGTTCATGAAAGAACATGTCTTAGGCTACTCAGGAAATCATAAATAACATTGCTGTTCATGCAGCACGTTTCTCAAAGCTGGGCAAAAATCAAACCAGATGCTTCCGTGGCCCTGATCGTTTTCTGTGATTTTCCTTGGGTTTTCTATGCACTCCTTCATGGATCTGCAAGAGTCTGCTTCAGATCGTCTGGGACCCACAACTCAATTGAAAGAGTTGATTCTGTGCTCCCCCGACACGCACAACTGGTTCAGGAGATGAATAATAAGGTCCATTGGAGGTCAGATTGACCTCGTTCCATTCGAAGGCATCCGTTTTTCTTTTCGATGGACTGGGAAATTCAGTTTTTGACGTGAGAGTCAGGTCAGACGAAGGTCGTTTGAGCTTTTACCCAAGCCTTACCCATATCGGTGATCCAAACGGCCACCCTCTCGTAGAAGAAGTTGAGGATCATGATGATGACAAAGTTGATGCAGGAGGCGGTGACGGAGGTGGCCAGCTGTGGAGTGATCAGGTTCCCAACCAGCTGGATATTCCTGGTGGGGCTGTCCTTCATGATGCTGGCGAAGGCCGCGAACACAGCCAGCCTGTAGGCTATCACCCCGATGATACAGGCAACGATCAGGGACATCTGTGGAGAGCATGCGCACACACACACACACACACACACACACACACACACACACACACACACACACACACACACACACACACACACACACACACACACACACACACACACACACACACAAAGTTAGTCAACACCTGCGTGGGTGAACACTTTAGAGCTATTGAGCTTTAAACTAAGATAATTAATGGAAGATAGGACTTCATAAATCCCAGAGATGTGGGTGTCACAGCAGGAGGTACACTTTAGATATACAGATTTGAATTAGCGTACACACACACACACACACACACACACACACACACACACACACACACACACAAACACACACACACACAAACACAGACGCACACACACACTGGTTTGTATGCTGGTACTTTACCCAGAAAAGCACGGTGGTGCCCGATATGCAGAAGCGAGCAAGCTTGCTGCTCATTGGAAGATACGGCTCAGATTCCTGAAAGGTAGGTCGTGTGACATTGTGTGAGAGACAGATTGCATCCATATGATAGAGAGAGAGAGAGAGAGAGAGAGAGAGAGAGAGAGAGAGAGAGAGAGAGAGAGAGAGAGAGAGAGAAGATCACCTTGGTGATCGGGTTCATCCTCTTGCGAGTGCATTTCATCTCAAACTCAGGCCTCATCTGCAGCTGCTGCTGCTGCTCTTCAAAGTCCACCAGGTCCCACTCGTACTCAAGGCGGGCCTGCCGCCTCTTCCAGAACTCCAGGAACAGAGTGACTGGGGAAACACATGAGTTACTGGAGACACTCTCTCCCCCCCCGGCCCCCGCAACCAATTCTGCTCACTTCCAGAACTCCAGGAACAGAGTGACTTGGGAAACGCACGATTTTCCTGGAGTCACTCTTCCATCGGCCCCTGAAGCCAAATCGTCTCAATCTTGCCTTGGCCAAACACATCTTGTCAGGTAGAGCTATAGGTAGCTACAGGGAACTATATGTAACCACTTATTTAGCCATTGGAAGGAACAGAAAGTATGGGTGTACGTGCGTGTGTGACAATGTATTGTGTAAAGTGTATCGATGCACCACTCTGCTCAATGTAGATTGTCCTCTCTCCTCTCAATGTGATACTGTGACAGGCTAAACGTAGTGACAGCATCGTGGGCAGACACTTACCCCAGATCCCCATGAAGATGGCGAAGAACACCGTCCCCTCGTTGTCAAACAGATGGGATTGCTGGAAGAGTGAGTGGGGCAGCAGGTAAGTGGCTTAGCAACGAGGAGAAGACGACACGCTGGCTGCTGGCAGCAGGACACTCTGCACACTCAGCAAGACACTTCTCACACAGTTCTAATGAGTCTGTAGTCATCCATTCATCAGTTCAGTGATTAATTCATCAGTTCATTCTACAGACTTTGAATTTTGCATGGTTTTTGAATGATATTTTGATTGAATGGTGACTGCTAAAATGCTGACATTTCACCTGTTAAACTCGCTCCCTCCCAAAGAGTTGCCTTACCCAGGAAGATAGACAGGTAGAGTTGAGCTTCCAGAAACTGCACTTTTTATCACAAAGTGGGCACATCACGATACTTCCACCAATGCTGGGATCGCAGATCTCTTTACTGCAATTATATGAACAGGACGATATCTTTCATCATACCAAAAAAATCATCACATATTCAGGCATAAATATAAAAAAGAAAAACATATGGTCAATCTAACTTCGTGTAACATTTTTTGTCAAGAAAGTGGTACATTTATTTAAGTCGAGTTTTAAAAACACACATTTTCAAAAGCAGTCCTCTGATGCCCCCTGGTGGCACTTACCTGGATATATTGTCGTCGTAGCTGAGCAAACCATATGCAAAACAAATCACACCCATGACTGCAGCGAAAAACAGCATCTCAGTGTAGAAGCCCAGCCATGCGAAGTAGATTCCAATCTTTTCTCCATAATACTTCCTGCAAGGCACGTACATTAACATCAACATTTGACATAGTCTCACAGAGACTCCAGTAGCACATTACCGGCTCACTGTCTCGGTATGGGCAGATATGGGTCCTATGTCACTCACCGGATGAGGTTGAGAGGCTGTTCTTTGTAGAAACAGAGGAAGCGGGCCCAGTTCTTGTAGAGGTTGTAGCGTTCGCTCTCGCACTCTTGATTTGTTGCCCCTTTCCAGTAGCGACTCTGAGAGATACAGGAAGGCATAGAGAGAGGAGGGTTTCAGGAAAAGGTGATGAGGACTACCTTTTTTTTAACCCTTTTTCTAATCCTAACTGTTATGATCTGATATATCGATTTGTGTATGAGTTGGCTATAAACTAATGAATGCTGTAAGATTATGGAACATAATATGCACTAGTATGAGATTCAGGGCTAGTATAACAGTATATAAAGTATACAGTGTATGAATGCGTAAGGGTTGTATCTCAGCATAAGATGCCTACAATATGAAACACGTACAGTGCAACAGTAGGAATTACGTATGTGGCTTATAGTGCACAGTGACATGAAACCGTCTCTGGCTATTGCAGCGTTGGATGCTGGTTGCTCCCGCTAACATTAAGCAAGGGTTGGATGCTGACGATTCAAAAAAACAAAGCACATATTTAAGGGACTATATTAGCTTTTATCATACTTTTAATAAATACTCGAAGCACAGCATGACAGTATCGTTGCTTAGTTTTGGAATACCACCAACAAGATCGATATTAATTGAAATTCTCTTTGCTTCCGAACTAAAAAAAATCAAATGGTCTGACAAAAAAAGGAGAAAGATCAGGCTACCTGCGCTTACTCTGCCGTGCACTCATTGCGCATGACCGGGGTCTTCCAAAAAGATATGCAGACCTCTTGCTAAAGCTAGCGAGTTAGTCACGTGTTTATGAGGCTTTGAATAAAGGCCTGCAGGGAGCGGTGGGTGTATCTTGGTTGGATGCTTTCATGATCATAATCTCATAATTTTTCCCTCCTCTCTTTTTTCCAAATTGCCGACCCCAGCTGAAAGAGTCTTACGTCGTGCAGGGGAAAGGCAGCAGTGTAGGTGCCATTGCTGAGTAATCTCTTGATCCCCTTCTTGTATTTTTCCTGCCGATCCTCCTTTTGATACGGACAGCGAGCCAGGATGTAGAACACCTAGACACACACACTTTTATTACGATAGGTTTCTTCACAAATGCTTTGTGTGTGTGTGTGTGTGTGTGTGTGTGTGTGTGTGTGTGTGTGTGTGTGTGTGTGTGTGTGTGTGTGTGTGTGTGTTTGTGGTGTGAAAACTATTTCTGTGACAGTTCTGTGGGTGGTTATGTATGTGTCAATGTATGTGTGTGTGTGTTGTGTATGTGTATGTGTGCGTGTGTTTGTGTGAGTCAGCGTAAACATGTGTTTATGTGTTAGGTGAGTTAAGATCAAGATAAAGAACACTAGACAATTGTCACAAGTAAACTCACAGAAACGCTGAGTGTCTAATTACATTTACTCACAGTAACATTTCAGTTTTCGGATCCCCTACTTGGTTCCTGACTACTCACAATTCTGTTCCTGGTGGAGGGCGGGAAAAGGGAGTCTTTGTCGTTGATGAGGAAGAAGTCTGTCTTTCCCTTATCAAAGGCCGTGGTGAAGTAATCGGGCTGCGGCCGCATGATCTTCTCCGGCAGACGGAAGGGTTGCGACAGCCACCCGAGCGGGACGTCCTGGGCGTGAGGAACATCGCTCAGCTTGAAAGGGACCTTTATCTTCAGGACATCAGCGTAGGTGGCCAGCACCTCCCAAGGAGCATGGATCTTAAGGAAGTACGTCCGGCCGTCGTCCGAGTCCTGCTCATCCAATTCAGAAATTAGAGAATAGCTTTATTGAATTCTTGAGTTATTTTAGTATTCTAGCGCAGTGAGTATAACAAGTAAAGTTAAATGAACAATATAACAATACAAAAATATAAAATAAAGAAAATATTGAATTTATAATAAATATTCAATATATAAAACCATATATAAGCAATAGCGGAAAAGTAGGTGTAACAATAAACCTTTTGTCATTGATCTTTTTTTTATATATTGTAGAATATTGTTATATTTGTAGATTAGGATGAATCCTAATAGGAAAACAAATAAATCGACAATTACAATTTGACCATCCCTTTAAGAAAATAATTGAATGCGCATGGTATGCCGTCATAACTATTCCACTAGATGGCGCCACCATGGTATATTCGGATTGCTTACGCGTCTGTCCTCGGTCTCCAGTTCAAGCCCTGCTTTCTCGAGGTTCGCCTCAAACTCCCTCCTTCTCTCCTATAAATAGACAGACGGATAGGCAGACAGCCAGAGGCAACAAACATGTAAAACACCCGGACACAAACTCACAAATGCATGCATACTAAAAGCATGCACTCATTATGGAATTATGTCTTGAATCTGCCATTGCAATTCCTACAATTACATTTTTAAATAACCACAAATATAAATGGGACTTCCTTCATTTCGTGACAAGAGCATACTGTTCGGTCACATGATTCACATATGATTGTATGGTTTTTATGCTCTACCCGTAGTCTGCTTTCTTCCTAGTCAAGTTTGGTTAAACTTTAAATGATGCCTCTATATCAGGGCCATGAAACCACTAAGGAGCAGTTGGGAGCTTTGTGCGGTACCCAGGGACCCTCTCAAAAGGTGCGGCAAGTGGGGGCCCATAACAGATCTGAACATACAACTCAGATGGATGGGTTAGATAGGTGTATCATAAGTCAAGTCAAGTTATTTGATTGTCAAATGCACAACATAACAGGCAAAGCAGTCATAGCTGGAAATGAAATAATTACTTTACCAAACTTTAAAACAGACCAAGAGACTAATTCAACATATTTACTAGCACCATGATAGCCATGATGAAGAGTGCGAAGCGACCCAAACCTCAGGTGTTTCCTTTCATGCTTCCTGTGCTGCGTGGTTGCAGAGGTAACCACAGTTTTCAAGACATGAAATAACATTACACAAGCGAACATGCTAATTATAGTCAGTGTTTATAATACAGGAAAAACAATAACCCTAAAACCACTTATTTGAAATTAAAGTGATGTAGTGGGTTACATACAGTAGTAGTGATTTTCAGCTCTACAAGAAGGCCTTATTTTAAGTTGATAGTGGGCAGGGACAAGCACAGGTGTCAAGTGGTCTGGTTAACATGGTGTTTCTGTAAACAAGTACAGTAAACAAAAGTCTTGGAATCCATCAGAGTGCTTACGCTTACCGGTTTCTTCTCATCTTTGTCTTCTACGTAAGATAGCACAAAATCGATCCTCCGTACGCCGTCCCTAAAGAACACCGTGTCCCTGTTCCACTGTAGCTTATCTGTCTGGCAGGAGGATAGGGGGGACACATTAAAGGTACAGTGTGTAGGACTTAGGGAGGATAGGGGGGACACATTAAAGGTGGAGTGTGTAGGACTTAGGGAGGATAGGGGCGACACATTAAAGGTACAGTGTGTAGGACTTAGGGAGGATAGGGGGGACACATTAAAGGTACAGTGTGTAGGACTTAGGGAGGATAGGGGCGACACATTAAAGGTACAGTGTGTAGGACTTAGGGAGGATAGGGGGGACACATTAAAGGTACAGTGTGTAGGACTTAGGGAGGGTAGGGGCGACACATTAAAGGTGGAGTGTGTAGGACTTAGGGAAGATGGGGGCAGCACATTAAAGGTGCAGTTTGTAGGACATAGGGAGGATAGGGGCAACACATTAAAGGTTCAGTGTATAGGACTTAGGGAAGATGGGGGCGACACATTAAAGGTGCAGTGTGTAGGACTTAGGGAAGATGGGGGCGAAGCATTAAAGGTACAGTGTGTAGGACTTAGGGAGGATAGGGGGGACACATTAAAGGTACAGTGTGTAGGACTTAGGGAGGATGGGGGCGACACATTAAAGGTGCAGAGTGTAGGACTTAGGGAAGATGGGGGCAACGCATTAAAGGTGCAGTGTGTAGGACTTAGGGAAGATGGGGGCAACGCATTAAAGGTGCAGTGTGTAGGATTTAGGGAAGATGGAGGGAACACAACCCCCCACCCTCATTCCAACAACGTATGAGAAGCTATGTTTGCGTGATCGTCTGATGATCGTCTGATGATCGTCTTCAACAGCATCAAGTAACCAAGTGTAAAGTGATGAGATCCCTTAAGAGATTTATGTTTTGCTTTTAGTTTTTAGTCTGTAACACAACAAGATGAAGAGGTTAATAGGCTTAGAAGTAAGATTGCAATTATGACTGTTCTTTTCAAATACATCATCTCAAGAGACATTTATCCGTTCTGGGCTAGTGTAGAAACATGGTGGTGCAAATTGGCATGCCCTCTGGAAGAGGACCTGCTCCCTTTATACTTTTAAAAAATATAAATTAATAATTAAAATATTTTAACTAATTTGATCCCTAAAAAGACAACCCAATCACATTTCCCTATAACCGAAAAGATGCAGACACTGGGCTTTGCAATTGAATTACAATTAATGCTATATGTATCATTAATGCTATCTGATTGCCCAATGCTATATGGGCAATAGGACTGCAAAGTGCAGTTACTATGTCTTTCTACATATTGTTTGTTTGTAATTGCTTTATTAAGGTGTCTATATGTTTCAAATGTTTTGATTTTCAGATTAAGAAGACAAAGAACAAACTATACGTAATATATAGTTGGAATATCTACTTAAATTAAATGGAGCCAGGTGTACTTATTAACCTCCTTATCTCAATCCTGGACATCTTCAAAAATAACTAAATCTCCACGAAGTGACTTACAAAGAAAAAAACAAAGCAGACTGCGGTTTCTGCAATTTCCCCTTGCAGATAATGTGGTCTTCCTTGTTTTTTTGTCGTTTTTTTAAGTAACTGAATTTTTTCTCAAAAACAAGATTCTACCAAGGTCCCCTCCCAAGATAAAAGATATAACCACTATTTCCCATTGCCTATTTCTTCTGGATAAATGCCACACACCTCCCTGGTACAGATGGAAAATGTCCAAATGTCTAGGAACATGCTATTATTACTAAAGAAGGCGCAGGTCTTGGGTGACTCAGCAGTAACATCGGTGTTCTGAAAGCTAGCAGTCTTTAATCTAATCCTTTATCTTCCTTGATACAAAACAGACACTGTCAGTGCTTGTGTGTTGGTGCACGTGTGCCATTGCAACAGGGTGTGTGTGACCAGTTCAGCGCAGTAGAAGTAGTGTAGCTTGCTTCTAGCTGTTCTGCCAGCTTCCTACTCTATGCCTTTAGCCAATGCCACTGGCTAACCCCTTGGGGTGTAAAAAAGGAGCCAAGCATGTAAGTCTCCTCAGTCCCAGTACACTGTCTAACCATCACCATTACTCCTACATTATCTCTGCTTGGTCACACAGGGAAGATGGGCACTTTGCAGTCTCAGTCTAATCTGCAGGGGGATCAGGAAGGTGAGGCGTGCAGGCCGACTGGGATGTGGTTACATTCACAACTGCATCAGGGACTTCCACTTCTGCCTTGTGGACTTATGGGGGAGGCCAAAGGCTAGGGGAGCTTCTGCAGCTAAGCTGTGGGGCCAGCCCTCCTGCTGACACTTTGCCACCAGACTCAACCTCATCATGGACAGGCTAGAGGAGGCTGACACTGTACCTAAACAAGGTGAACCGCGGCACAGATCATCGCTGTGTGTGTGTGTGTGTGTGTGTGTGTGTGTGTGTGTGTGTGTGTTTATGTGTGTGTGTGTGTGTGTGTGTGTGCGTGCGTGTGCGTGCGCGTGTGTGTGTGTGTGTTGCTACTGAAACAAAACTGTTGCCACACAGCATCAAGAGACTTACCTCTGTGTGTCCCGGCAGTGAACTCCCGCGGTCAGACAAATAAATGCCGTGGCCATTGTTTTCATCTGCAAAAGAGCCAGACAGTCAGTGTTTCCAACAATGCATGTATGCACACTGAAATAACCACTCTCACCCTCACACACTCACACACACACACACACACACACACACACACACACACACACACACACACACACACACACACACACACACACAAAAACACACACACACACACACACGCTTATTTGTGTATAGCACTTGGAATGCATTGATTGTTCACAAGTGTGAGGCATGTCCCATTTGTAATCACGGTTCAAAAGCTCAAACTTTCAAAGTAGTATCCACTAATGGTTCCTTAAGCCTACATGAAATGTTACCATGCATTGGATCAAAATGGGGCATTTGTGAATATGTAAATATGATATGCACAACTGTTTAGCATTAGGTATAGCACACATACGTATGATCCAAGAAATGTAATCAGTGCTGCTGATACAAACTAATTGATGGTAGAAAGAAGGTAAAAGCCTGCTTTATTGTTAGACACAGAAACACATTTTATAAGCAAAGCATCATGAAAGGAAACAGGAAGCGAAGACATAACTCTGTGAAACCCACACCATGTTTTCCTAATTAGTTCAAGCAGTGTCAAACTAAAACTGGAAAAACAGAAACAGGGATTCAAGGCCATAATTTCGGTGAGTTCTCTTTGGTATGTGAAGCAAACATGACTCATAGAGCAAACGAGCGAGAGAGAGCAAGAGAGAGAGCAAGAGAGAGAGCAAGTGAGCGCGAATGAGAGAGAGAGAGAGAGAGAGAGAGAGAGAGAGGAGAGAGAGAGAGAGAGAGAGAGAGAGAGAGAGAGAGAGAGAGAGAGAGAGAGAGAGAGAGAGAGAGAGTCCTATTCACCCATTTCCCCATACAGAGGGAATCCAATATCCAAGTAGCTCTTCTGCACAGCTCTGGTGCAGCAGGAGGCCCTGCGTAGGGACTGTGCTTCTGTAGCTGGTCTTGAAATGTCTTACTGCTGGGAAACCGTGGGGGAGGCTGGAAGACCCTGCAGTGATCACTGGAGGGGGTGGAGTCAGGATGTAGCTGGCTTCATACCACAATCTCTCATTCCCCTCACCACAAGAAGAAACCCCCCATGCGTCTTCATCAATAGGCCCGCCCCCAACCATGCAAAGAGGACCGCCCCACCAATGGATTGGATGCAATGTCAAAGATGGATGGGATTTTGAGCCAATCAGGAGTTGGCTTATCCTTGATAAGACTAGAGCTTATCATAAAGGAAGGACGAAATGAGACAGGGTTAAGGAATCCCTTGATTCGTCAGAGAACAGATGACACATATGGGTTTTTTCTACAAAGCCACTGGGGAATGACTAGGTATACAGTCTGGACTTTTCCTGTTAACTAGCTTTGGTCTCACTCCAGCTGTCAATGTTCAGTTATCAGAGTGTGCATAAGACAAACAGCAGCAGAGGGCAAACACTGTGTTAGGGGATATGTCCTTGGACAAACAGAACCATTCAGGCGGTAGGACTAGGCAGTACCTGATTAAAGTGATGTATTGGAAAGATGTTTATCAAACACATATTGGTAGCGAGAAAAATGGTTGGCAAATAAATCGGAATGTATTCTTTCCCTAACCTGAAATGTTGTTCATCTAAAATTGCTAAAAGAAAATCTGTAAAACAAACAACCACTCTTCACTTTAGATGCACTAACTCTCAAGTCAGGTGGTCTATTTTTTGGGGATTCATATTATAATATACTTTTGCCAATCAGTCGTGAAACCTTTATCCTGAACCTTAACGGTACAGTCATCATATAAGCTCTAGTGAGACATTGTTGCCCCCTAAGATCTATGATGCAAGCATATCATGTCCTCGGATGGTGAGCTGGCACCGCTAGTGACAGAACTCACACAAATCAGACACTGACGTTGTCATTGAGTCGGAAGTGGAGAAGGAATGTGAAGTCAGGAATGTATAATCTGCATCCACAAATTGCACACACGTGTAAGCGCGTGTGCATGCACGCACTCACGCGCAGCCGCAAACACACAGACAAGACAGGCACAACTGGGAGTAGCAGTGACAGTATGAATCATGTCTAACCCAGACAATGCATGACAGGGCTGTGGTTCCTCTCTACTCGACTGTTGACTATATTGGTCACAAAAAGGCTTTGACAACTGTTCATATTACATTGAACACAGATGTACGGCGACAAATTTGCGACCAATGTGCGGCGGCACTTTCCTTGGAAATTAATAATGATCAAGGCTTACCCTACAGAAAACATACTTGCTTTATGCCTGCTTAAAAGTGCAATGTGTAGAATTTAGTGTCATCTAACAGAACAGACTTGGCAGAAATGGAATATACTATTACAAAGTAAGAAAAGATGTGCTACTCGATGCTTGGTGATAGCTTCTCTATGCTGTCGTATAGATATGTCTGTACACATTAATCCTTTTTGAAACACCTACTGGCACCTTTCAGGCCAGAACTGGCCACTGTAGCCTCTTCTACGTCGTTGCAAAGGGAGGTGTAAGGAGAGGTGAGGGAGGAGGGGGCAGTATTCAGCAGGTTTCAATCTGCAACCTCACCCCTAGATGCCTCTAAATCCTACACACTGCACCTTTAATGCCCTTTTCTAATTATTTAGTTCTCTGCTGCTGCAGTGAAAGTCTTTGCACTGTGGTTATTTGTTTATGAATAGCTCCATTGGTCTCCTGCAAATCAATGAAGGAGCTTTGTCCTTCCAGCATACAATGAGACTCTCTCTCGATTGCAAGGATGCATTCTAAATAGGTGTCAGATGTAGGTTATATGGCAGCATATCAATATCCTAATATAGTCGGAAGCACAGGAAACATTCTCACTTGGTACCTAGACCTAACACGGAACATTCCTTAGGAATCAAGGTTAAAATAAACCACTTCACAATTGAGACACAGCCTTGATGATGAGCATTTCTCTCTAGCCAGGGGTCAATCGATCACTGATCCCAGTAGCAGGTAATGAAGTATACATACATATAAAGCAGATGGACAACACAAGCTAGTGTCAGATGAGCACACAGACTCGAGGAACAAGGAGTGCCATTGCCAAGACAGAGGACAGGGCATGAAGTCCAGACAGAGAGGAGAGGTGAGGAGGAGAAGAGGATGAGGAGAGGGAGAAGAGTGGTGAGATTGGAGCGACGGGCGGACGGACGGACAGACAGGCGTCACACAAAGCCTTTTATCTGCCCGTACCTGAGTGCAGAATAATCCTGAATGCTGTCAGGGCATCTGGGTCATCTTCATAGTAGAGACAGACAAGACAACATATAGACATTGGATACACTATTAGTGGTATGTTTTACACTGCAAAATGAACAGCAATAGTATAAGGAAAACAAATGTGTAAAACAATGTTTATTTAAGTGCCAGTAGAGGTGAAGAACAGCCAGTTTAAAGAGGCCTCAAATAGATAAGACAATCAAACCACCCAAAAAAGGTTAAAAGTGGAACACTCAACTTCCAACTGTTATTATAGCATGTTTTGGGCTAATTTAATAAACATGAGGTTTAAATGCAATCAGCTTTCGCTGACTCACGCAACATTGATGCCTATTTTTGTGACACATGGACAGCCTACAATGAAAGCTTTTACAGCCACTCCCCAAGCCTCCCTGCCCTCCCTGAGCCTCATTGCTATTCTCACTCAGAACACCGCAGATTAAAATGCCACCCTGGTGGGCCAGCAATCTTTTCTGTGAGCAAAGCTCTGCCCACGGCCACTGCTGACTGCCCGCCGCGTCCTCTTTTGTCTCTGCTGATGAGGAATTCCAGATCTCAATCACACGTGACAGCCAACCTAGGCTGTAGTGAAAGAGCTTCTATTAGTAAGATGATGCAACTACATGCACACAGTCTAATACAACTCACTTTTTAACTATACACACTGTATTCCATTCAGTTTGCTGTATATAATAAACATTGTATTCAATACATCGCACTGTGTAACTATGCACACTGAATTCTATGAAACTCACTGTATAACCATACACAGTGTATCAAATACAATCCACTGTTGAAACATTGTATTCCATGAAACTCACTGTATAACCCCACACACTGCATTAAACACAGCTCACTGTATAACCAACCATACACAATGTATTCAATTCAACTCACTGTGTGCACATTATTCTATGCAGCTCACTGACCATACATACACAATGTATTCAATTCAACTCCTCACTGTGTACACATTATTCTATGCAGCTCACTGACCATACACATTGCATTCAATGCAACGCATGGTGTAACTATACACACTGTATTCTATGCAGCTGACTGTATCCATACACACTGTATTTAATACACGTTACTGTTTATCTAAACGAACTGTGTTCTGTACAGCTCACTGTATAACCATATAAACTGTATTCAAAACAACTCACTATTATACACACTGCATTCTATGCAGCTCATTGTATAATCATACAGACTGTAATGTGAGTAACTATGTAACTGCCCCCCACCCCCCACCCTAGCCCCCACCACCACCACCACACACAAACAGTAGTTTCACCCTGACAGGACCCTGACAGGTTCACATGCCTTAGCAGAAAATAAAATAGAAATGTTTCTTCCTGCTATTATCCTTATAATTATAATTATTCCTTCAACTAATATTATTAACATCCCTGGGAACGGGAAGGGGTTAAACATAGCTGAGGAGTTATCACCCCTCATCCTTGACATTAGGGTTATATGGAATGTCATCTCTCAATTCAATATAGTGTTCATCAATGTGTTTATTTTATTCTAACTTATCTGCCGGATATAACGGTTCAAGAAGGGAGGATTTTCTTAACATTTCCTAAAAATAGGCGGAGCAACAGGACTAGGCTTGCATGTGCAGGGGCATGCAGAGAATAGATAATACCGCCTTATCTTGAATAGACCACATTTGACCAATCGTGCCTTGCACATTCTGACTTTTTTTTCCCTTCTTAATTTTTTTTTATATCAGCATGACATTTAAAATTAAACTCTTAAACAACTATTGTTACTAGTGCCCTACCATTAATTAACATAAAGAGCACTATTGGCTGTTTTGTTTTTTGTTTATGACAGTGTATTTATGTTACAGGGACTTTAATTAAAGGTACAGTGGGTACAATTGGTACCCACCGCATATTTGTATAAGTGTATAATCCCATTAAAACACTCAGGGGGGCATGTTATCCCCATGGCTACGACCCATTTTAACTAACATAGTTGTGTAGGAAATTAGAATGAGCGATGTTGAATATTGAAATGCACACCCTGCTGTGTGTCCGATAAGCTTAACTGTCTTTCGAACCGGGTTGTAGCTCCGACTTCTATCGAGATGAATAATTATACATTCAACAGAGAGCGCCAATTATTGATCTATGCATGTAGTTAACCACAATGGATGCAAGAAGAGAAGATTTTAGCAATGTAATAGGCTATTAAGTACACCAACGTCTGCCATGTCTTTCAACATGCACAGTTACCATGGTGAGGCACAGGCCACCGAAGTCATTGGAAGGGAAGGGGTGTTCAGTGGGATGCAATCTGCAACCTCACCGCTAGTTGGTCAATTAAATTACTAAAATAGTCACTGAACCTTTAACCAAAACAATTTGTATTATTCAAAAAGTCAAAGTAAATATAATTTGTATCATCATTATAAAGTCATTCTGTAATTGAATCTCAGTGGTCACAAGTGGTCTGCATGCTTTTTCTCACTTCATTTATCGCACAAAACCGTCAAATGTGTAATGCAATTATTTGACCAGTTTCCATAGCAACCCCTTTTCTCCGGGCATCGTTTGCCGTCAAGCAATCACTTTATGAGCTAGACAGCAATGCTAGAAACACATTGCTTTAAACCCCATCCCAAGGGTAACCCATATAATAAGCCCTTTGGGCAAGGCCCCGTAGCATCCCTGTAGAGGGCCTGCTGATCGATAAAGGCATTCTATCGCACTGCACTCTAAAGGCTTGGGGAAGATTAATAGATAAACAAGGAGCCATTTCATAGAGGTCCACCAGTGACTACCGGCAGCTGCTGCCGCTTCAGACCAATCCAGTCTTTAGTAAAGAAATAAACAATAAAAACAACACAAATAACAAGTGTGGCTGCTGAAATCATTGCAATCCTTCCAAACTGTAAATGAAGCTGTCAGTATGCAAATTCCTCTTCCAAGGCAAAGGGCTGTTTTGTATAGTAGGAAAAACACAGGTGTAGCTCAACATTGTGCTCTGCAGACACACTGTAACCAACCTAATGTAAAATAACTTGTCACATAACCCTCCTATTGATGACCTGTGAAAGGGCCCATTGCCTTAGAGCCAACGGACAACAGGGAACAGGAAGGGACGGCAGAGAGGGGAGTGGGGCGGGGGGGCATGTTGACCAACCCCTCCCTCTCCTCTTGACGTATGCCGTGTGGTCGGCCTGATAAGGTCCTTCACAAAGCTGATGAGGTTGGAGAGTCTATCAACTGCTCTCGGGCTAACCATGGATGAGGCTGTGTACATCATAATTAAGAACACTGATTGGCAAAAAGACAAGCTGTTAGCTAGTGGGTGCAGCTACGAATATTGAAAGAGAACGTAATACTAAATTGAGTTCAGCTTATTTTGTATGTTTCAGTTCCTCACGGTTGAGGGCGGTGTCTCTGTTAAGTGGATACAAATGCTCATTTGGTTTATGTAACATTGTTAGGATAAACTATTTAAAGTCGGGGGTCATCCAAATCCCAATCAGATTCAAATGGGATCTAATTTTTTTCAACCACTTCAAAGTTGATTTGCCATCCATCAAAGTTAACTAAAGAAAATATGTTATTTACAATGATAAAACGCTATTTAAAAACGGATATACTCGCTCATCAGAGATTTTTCCAGGATTGACTGGGCGTGTCAAAATTATGGCATGAGATGTCGATTGAGCTTCGCTGGGTCCAACTGGAGTCTACCCACTAGGCAAGCTGTTTTTTAATTGATTGAGCTGAGATTGACTACAGATGGACTTGAAAACATTTATTTTCACTTTGCTTATGGATACTGGGTGCTAACAACAGAAACTTTAATAGAAGGAAATTACCAATGTGGATACCAGGGAAATCAAAGCTCCATTATCATGATAGCACCAACTTCTTAATTATAATGCGTCAAGTTTCAAATGACACTTTGTGAGGTCAAAAGTAGAATCTAACATTTCAATTTCCACATTTAAAACTACACTTCTACTGCTTTCCTAAGAAATAAAGGATAATGGATATATTTCTTAAGAAAGCACTCGACTCGGTTCTTGATCAATATACTGAACAAGAACCATATCACAACCAATGGACTATAGTCTGCAGATTGTTAATTCGAAACAGCGAAAAGACTGTTGCTAAATATGGTACCTAAACATAGACAATGTTGTCATGTTGCCTCACATTAGGGCCAAAAGGTAGAGGGTAGACCAAAAGGAAACACAGTTATGACCTCTCGGTACAATACAAACCCATCACGAAAAGGAAGTGGCTGATAGCATCAGGAGGGTATTTGTATGGCTAAAATCAAAACATCTGTCATGCTTCCTATTATGCTCATAGGTAGCCCTATTTTACCATGACGTCATCATCACGCATCGTGAGAATCGCATGCCAATTTAAGTGCATAAATTGTCACAATTGAGAGATGATTTTAATTTTGAGATTAAATTAGAAAGATGCAAGCCCACGCGTGCGGTTAACTCAATACACCTAACTATAATTCAATTTAACCTAATTGAATCGAATCAATCACAGAAGTGTTTTTTTCTATAAAGAATAAGGCATTTTACACACCTGACGAGATTATTTGTGTACATTAATACGCTTTCTTAATTACCTGTTGTCTGTGAATCCTCCGCGCTCTTCAACTCGATTGAGGTTTCGTCCCTCTCCTTTCCCGTTATTCGTTGCATACTGGCCGACTGTAGCTTTCACCTTTTTAGGAAAGTCGGAAAGAGTCCAGATGACACTTTAATCGATTCGGCGGCGCCCGATGCCACCACGGTGTACGGGACCACTGGGTAAGGATGAATCATCAATCATCCACTCAGATATTTCTACTTTGATTTAGGTCGATATACATTGTTTTGTATTAACATTATTGCCGTCCTGTGACTGTCACTATGGCACTGGAGCTCGCTACCGTTACTCGAGACGTGCGGCAGAAGATAAAGGGGAGGGGCAACTTTTCAGTCGGCGAAAATCACTGGTTTCAGGAGTAGAGCATGTATGATGCATGCATACCTGATGCATGGATAACAGTATTATCCAACGTATTCTAAAGGTGTATATATTTTCTAGATGTTGACTGATATTAATACATACTACTACTACTACTACATATTTGAATGATCCACAACTAGGAAGCTAAAACCTACTCATGCGTATTGTTAATATAGTAATAGGCCTAGTTGTCTGCAATAAATCTTACCGCCAAACAATTAGCAGATGAGGACATCAAGTGGGTCTTTTTTGCATTGCACTTTTTGTGCCGCATAAATAGACTGCTATATTACAAGGCAAATGTAATTGGCCTAGCCTACATAAAGTAGAATAATATTTAATAAAGAACCGGACAGCTATTCATGTAACAAAATCCCAATTTCAAGTTCAGACAACTATCAAGAATTATTTACAACATTTTCCTTTGCCTGAAGATCCAAAGATAAAATTCTTACCACATTTGTTATTTATTCACATTAAATATTAACTTAAGAATGAACTTTTAAAGAAGTGGGCATAATGTGCCCAAATATCGTCCAACTAACTTTTATCCAATCCTCAAATTGGCCAATGGTATGGGTTAAATTCAACCTTTATTTTATATTCTGCTAAATAATAACACAAACATTTTTAACAAATATTTTATTAATGTTTTTTAGAAAATGTATGAATCTAAGTTAACATGACAAAACAATTACGACCGAAACATGAAAACGTTAACATCACATGATTGGTTCGTTCAGCTAAAATGAAAAATGAAGTAGGTATTTCGACAAAGACACAGATAAAAAGACATACGTACAGACACGTCTCTACACCAAACTATGTGCCCTTCAGGGCCTTCTTCAAATGCAATCAAGTTTAAGCACCAAAAACATCATAATAATTTGTAGAAGCATCGAGAAAAAGGTAGACATAAACAGTTGAAACGGAAGAAAAGTGAACAAACACAACCTGGCACAACGCTTAGCTTTTGTAGCACCTTTGCCTCAGTCTCATTGCTTGCTTGGTGTGCGTGCGCGCGTGTGTGTGTGTGTGTGTGTGTGTGTGTGTGTGTGTGTGTGTGTGTGTGTGTGTGTGTGTGTGTGTGTGTGTTGTGTGTGTGTTGTGTGTGTGTGTGTGTGTGTTGTGTGTGTGTGTGGTGTGTGTGTGTGTGTGTGTGGGCCCCCAGGGACCCATTTAGGAGGGGACCCAAATGTTTCCGTGCGTGTCGGGAGACTGATTGTGTGGAATGTTCCAGATCCATGGCTGGTCTGAGAACAGAGAGCAACGTTTTTACCGACAAAATACAATGCTTAAAAACGTCAACAATATACACCACACACACACACACCCACTCCCACACGGAGTCAAAACGAAACCGAAAGACACTTGCACACAATTAACAAATGCAATTCACGTGTGCTCTTACATACAATGTATAGCATGTTCAAGAATAATTAAACATAGTAAGTCACATGGACAACATGTACAAAAACACAATATGAAAAGACAGATACAAAACACACTGAAGACAGACAGGCGGACGGAGGAAGTGACAGACAGAGGGAGAGACAGACAGAGGGAGAGCTTCTAACCTGTTTTAAGGTAGGGTTGAGGAGGCAAATCGATGGGCACAGGAAACGCCTTGGAGGAGGAGGTGGCTGGAAAAGGATTCTTCTGGACAGGAAAGAATGCCATGTCCTGCCAGAAGAGAAAGATCTATTTGACGCTTGTGAAATATATATAACATATATAACAAATGAGAACATATATAATTCTCATTTGACATTTAGGCTTGTTATGTTCTGAAACATTGGGCTGGCTCTCACAACAGCAGGCCATTTGGAATACTGATATCCTTACATCTCCTCTCTCTCTCTAACATTCAATGCTTTCTGTGTATTTGATCACTTAATAAGTTTGTTTTCAAGGTCAATCCAACTGTCCGGTCAATCTGGCATGTCTTAAATAATGAGAAGTTTCCCAATGATTGCAATTATCTGCTGAAGCCAACTTATTAACTATGGGCACACAACAGAGAGTCCATTATTCTAATAAAAATGTTATGATTTAAAGCTATAACGTGTGTCCAACAATGTTCAAACCCAGAGAAATCCATTGTTTTAGTCAAGATAATAGGTCTTTACGTTTGGTGGCATGTCAATGACGTCTATCCTCCTAACAGTAAGCCAGGGGAAATCTACTTTATTGCTATATTTCAATATCAATCTAGCTTACTAGGATGCGATAGTATTGCAAGTGGCTCATGCCAGCTACCAAGCTAATGCGTACAGTAACATCACAGTACAACAATGTACTGTACATCCCCCTTCAGTCATTTCCCTTTGTTTTGACCACGGAAAAAAGCCCATGATTTAATTTGCAATTAAGGTAATCTACAGCTGTATATGTACATGACTGTAATAGTAATAGTAAGTGAGAAAGTAAACGTTACGTTTATAATGTTAAGTAACATTATAACGTATAATGCTATGTCCAATATATAAAATATATTTTAATGAGTACGAACGTGACATAAACATGAATAAATGTGAAGTGAATAAAACTTGCATAATCTTGTCTGTGTGGTTTCAGATAGATATTCACTGGTGGCCATGTGGTTGCAGGCTACGACTCCTATAATAACATGAAACTTCATAATGTCATCTAAGTACATCTTGTGTAATATGTTCTAGCAGCAGAAATGATATACAATCCCATTAAGAAAGTTCATTATGCATATTGCGTCTGAATAGGTTGTATGTTTATGTCCAGTACTGCTCTGTTTATGTTATAAAATGTAGTAATCTGCTGAAGGTGTGTGTGTGTGTGTGTGTGTGTGTGTGTGTGTGTGTGTGTGTGTGTGTGTGTGTGTGTGTGTGTGTGTGTGTGTGTGTGTGTGTGTGTGTGTGTGTGTGTGTGTCTTACAAAGGCAGAAGGGAGGTAGAGGACTCCCAGTTCATAGGAACGGACCATGACCTGGCTGTTGTTCTTCTCCAGGTTTCCCCATGCAGCCTTAGAGAGGTTAGCACTGAAGAAACACACACACACACACACACCAGACACACGTTAAACAAGGATAATAACAGCCCCACGGGAATAGCTAAACACCAGTTTGTAGCAACAACATGGCAGTCGGCCATGTTGGCGTACCTGGTGATGAGGAACCAGGCTAGCTTTGTGAAGTCTGGAGAAGCTCGCATGTAGAGCTTGATGTGTGGCATTGCCTGGACTCCGCCCTGTCCGTATCAGCCTTCCACCTGCTGCTTCACACACACAGACACGCAAACAACAATCAGTTTTGACTTTATGGAATTGGCTTAATTATGAATTATTTTTAACTCAATAGTGCCATACACATGACACACCAGTGTATATATGGGAGACCATTTTTCAACCGAGCACAATGGACATCATCTCATGTTGATGTCATTGG
The DNA here is from genome assembly GCF_902167405.1 of Gadus morhua. Taxonomy (NCBI): domain Eukaryota; kingdom Metazoa; phylum Chordata; class Actinopteri; order Gadiformes; family Gadidae; genus Gadus; species Gadus morhua. The sequence goes on from NC_044061.1 coordinate 13,049,909, forward strand.
GGTGGACAAAGGGGCGGATGGCACACACACACACACACACACACACACACACACACACACACACACACACACACACACCACACACACACACACACACACACACACACACACACACACACACCTTGCTGTTAGACACATGTTCACACATCCTACTTACCCATGTGCTGAAAGACACAGTGTGAGTTGTTGGGGGTTTAGAGACATTGTGGGTGGAGATTGGAAGTAAACCCTGGACTAGACTTACTGGAAGTAGGAGTGGAGCCAAAGCTGCTTCTCTGCTGTCTGGATGCTGTAAGGGAGGGAGCCCCCCGCTGGTGGACACACGTAATGACAGTCAATCCATATCTTCTCTGAGTCAATGAAACTAATCCATCCATTTAGACAGATAGCAGTGAACAAACTGTTGTTAGTATGATGCAGGAACCACATAAATACCACTTAAAACTACATTTGTACTCTACCTATCTCCATCTACCATGCAAAACATTGAGATATCAACCTTAAATGACACAAATGTTAAATTATTATTGGCGTACGTATGTGGTGTTAAAGAGGACACGGCTGTTGAACTAAACTGTTAATGTTAACAATGGTAAATATTTTGTGTAAGCCTTTGCCAACTAGGATGCAAATAGAAGGGATGTGTATCACAGTGGCTACTTAAATCACATTGGCCACTTAGAAACTCTGAATGTTACCAGACTTTCTGTGTGAGTGTAACTTTATGCGCAACCTACCAGGGTATCCCCTCGAGACTATTCCTGACGTCATCAACAGATGGGTACACCTGCAAGACATCACACAACAGCCACTCACTACTTTATTGATATGACGGATCCAACCCCTATTTCGGCACTGTAGTGAATGGGTTTTATTTAGAAAATATTACATGGAACTTAGATATGCAGTAACTGATAAAGGAGTACGCTATTATAGTCATTTTTGAGAATATATAAAAAAAACATGAATAATTAATTTAAAGTAATTATTATTACATACACAACACATGGGCCATCAAGGTAATGAGATTATTATGAAAAGGCAGAACTGCTGTATAGCTACAATTATAATTATTTAAAACACATTCACCCTGTAGTTAGATTATAGGTGGCCATATATACATATATTATAAAATAATGTCAACGTAAAGGGAAACTAGCACAACATACCAGGTGAATGGGGGGGTCTTGGCGGACAGAGGACCTCCCGAGTGTGGTGAGGGTCCGCTGGAACTCCCCTGCCAGCCACTTGGTCTTATCCAATCCCATGGATCCAATACTAGAGAACTGGCCAATCACTGGCCAGATTTCATCATCGGGAACCGGAATCGAATGATCATATAAAAGCTGGAGAGGAAAAAATATTCCAAATAACAAAAGAAGAAGGGGCATGATAAAACAGAGGCAGATAGAGGAAAGTGAGTCGAAGAAGTGTTTTTACCTTTCTGAGTCTCAGGTGACCCCAACGATCCATGTCGTCGCCTAGATACCTGCCTGGAGTGGAGCCAATCAGATACACCCTGACCAATCACACACGCCAATTACACACACACACACACACACACACACACACACACACACACACACACACACACACACACACACACACACACACACACACACACACACACACACACACACACACACACTATGCATTAATTGGTAAAACAGGGCAAGGGGTTGTAGGCTTATCTTCCTAAGTTTAGTGTACTACTGTGTCAATCAAAAAGTTGATTACTCTGTGAATGGTCACTTATGATTTGAGCCATTGGTCAATCAGGTAATAGTTTACTCCCAATTGTAGATGTTTGTAGACATCAATTAATAACATCCAAAATGGTCTTTATTCAAAAAGGTGTGTATCGTTGACTTGAAAACATTTCTATTCACTATGACCATGCAAACTGGACATCAACAACACTTAAACAAACCTAAATTGAAGCGAATTACAAATTTGGTTTACCAAGGACTTCAAACATAAAAGAACACAGTAGCTTAGAGTTTTGCATCCGTTAATTCTCGTTCAAGAATGACCATTATATGCGAGGGTGTGTTTGTATTTCACCTGGTCTCGGAGAGGTCATGCTCTCTGATGCGTTGGATCCATTCTCCGAGTTCTGGTGCCCGGTATGAGGCGAGGTACTCCAGCAGGTCCTTCTTAAAGAGGGTGGGAGACTCGCCATCACTGGACGGACTGCCGTCTGGTAACCGTGGAAACAGAGGACTCAGCCACAACCTAGCAGCAAAAACACAAACCAAGCATTACATATTCAGCCGTCATAAGTTCTGGATCAGGGGATATCTAATACGATTTTTAATACCATGCCATTTTCACTATTCTATAAATATATTTATTCTCTCACTTATCTTTATTGTTATTTTTTATCTATATGTATATTTCATCTGTATATCGTAATCACACTGTTATTTGTGATGTTGAGGATGCCGGAAATTCAAGCATTCCATGACCTTTATTGTCTTATACAAAATTTTGACTTGTGAATTATAAGAGCCATCTGTAAATTAAAGGTCTGTAGGATAAGTGAGTACATAGATGGTGCCTGTTTCAATCCTCTAATCATTCTCAGCTGCAGCTCCTTCCTAAAACATAATTATTCTACAGGAAACAGCAATAGCTGGAAAGCATAAACCGATTAATGTGACCATAGCAGAAGGCTTACCAGTACCAACTCACCCCTGTGTTTTCTGGTACCAGTCTGCTCTGATGAGGTTGGACGTTGTTATGACGACCCTGAAACCTTCCTCGTACCACAGCAGCATCATCTTCCTGCGGCAACATCACAGGATGCATCGCCCACTTTTGTCAACTAGTATAACACAACTGTAGAGTGAACTGGGAACACATTCTTGCACAGATATACTTTTTTACCCATGACAGATTCTAAAATCATTGTCTATTCATATTTCATATCCATATTTACTCCCTTGTTGTACAGGTTCTGTTAGGAGGGATCAGCTCTTACGTGTGGTGAGTACCAAAAGCAATATCCAGCTTGGCCTGAAAAACAAAGTGGCAAAAAATATATTTGTCAATGTTTATGTATACATATATATACACAGTATATGTATGGATATATATAGATAGACATATTTGTATATAATGCCTTTAAGATAGACATTCTTCACATGACTTATGTCAGTGTGTTAACTCTGTCCAAAACAAAAACATGGTTGTTAGCATCCATAAAATTAGCTGATGAGGCAACATGGACGATCAATTAATACCTAGAATGGCCCTAGCTGGCTATAATAACGACAACATTTAACTTACCGTACATACAGAGCAATAAAAACACTAAACACCAATCCTGTGTGTGTGTTCGCTGCTTGGGTGCGTGCGTGTGTGATATTAGCCTGTAAACTCATAAGCCTTACTGGTTTTATGTGCCATGAACACGCGCATGGAACCATGGTCGTGTTTCTAACACTACAAACACAGGCATGGTTTCTAGGGTTAACCCTAACCCTAACCCTTAACATTCTGTGTGTCCGTGCTATTCTGTGTGCCTGTGGTCTCTGCCTTTAATGTTTATTGTATCACTGGGTTCTGTGTGTACATGGTTTCTAGGTGTTCTGGGTGTTTGTGGGTGGGGTTCTGTGTCTGAGGGGTACCTGGCAGAAGCGCACGTGTGGGAAGGGCTGTGCCTGCTTCAGCAGTCGAGCTTTGGCTTCCCTCTTGTCCCCGTGGACGATTAGCACCGGCAGGTCCCTGGAAGCACAGCGTACTTCATTCCACAATTGACTTGGGCTGTTTGTCTGAGGCTATCTATTGATTATTATTAACAAATAATGAAATGATTATACAGCATCAGCAAATTCTTTCTAAAGATAAAGGACTAGCAGTCGTATAAAACGCAAAGATAAAATAAAGAAGAAGACAAAGATGAGTGCATGCATTTCTAGACCTTACCGGAACTCTGGTGGATACTGCTCGACCATCCAGGGAATATCAAAACAGTAGTTGAACTGCGAGGAAGAAGCAAGGTTACATGTAAACTGCAGGGAAAGACCAAAGACCAAGAAGGTGTAGGCAAATTAGTCGATTTCTCACCTGAACGGATTCCTTTAATGTCCCGAACAGGGGGGAGAGGATATCTAAATGGTGAAACGATTAGATTAATTAAGCAAAAAACAACAACAACAACTGATGCATGACAAACATACAACAACCACAACTCTTCTGAACCATCAGGGAACATTGGAACAAGTGGATAAGACTAATCAAAATTGTCCTACTCTAAACCAGACTAGACGCCCACCTCTCACCTCTGATATGCAAAGCACCAGTGTTGTACGTCTTGTCGAGCCCGGTCACCTTGTTGAGGTAGAACCTGTACGTGTCATTAAGACATGGCACATGGGTTTCAAAGAAATCATCTGTCTCCTCGATGTAGTACTGACGGCCGTAGGGACTAGGGGGCCGCTCGTCCACCTTCGGTTTCTTGGCTTTGGGGCTCGGAGCACGCCTGCTGGTTGGATTGTTGGCCTTATTGCCAAGACCCACAGCATCATCATCACCGTCACTATCAGAGAGAGCCCAGCCAGACTCCTCCTGGTCCTTTTTCCTCTTTCCACTGAGAGGTGATTCATACTTCCCTGGATTTGACTGGCTGTCGCGTGCTGTGTTTGGACAAACTGGCTTCACATCTGCTTCCGCTTTCACATCAGGTTTCAACCCCGGGAAATGGAAGGGACCATCAGGTTCTTCCTTCACCTCTGTGACTGTATCAGGGGACAAGGGGGCGTGGTAAATCTGATTGGAGCTCTGGGATGAGACGGACGGACGGGTGTTTTGGTAGCTGTCCGTCACTCCGGTCGGGTGAGCTGATGATACCGTCTTGGATGAAGGGAGCTCCTCGCCGTCGTCATCATCACTGCTGGAGACAGCCCACTTGCCATGAAGACTGTTCTGAGACATTTCTGGCAAGAAAAACAAAACATAAAATTTGTTGTATTGAGCAAGTGAACACAACATAACAAGATCGCCCGGGAATACTTGAGACACGCCCACACGCTCCACTACTACATTGCGAGAAGTCGTCAGAATGAACTCAAATGCTATGCGATGCCATTCATGCGTGGTTTCTCCAAGTCTTCGCAATTAATGAAAACATTCATAGAAATTGTAAGACTCTTCAAGTTCCGAAACTAATTATTGAAGTAAACACTTCTCCAACACTATATGTTCTCTGTCGATAGGGATAGCAATGCTATCGTCAGAGACTGCAATCTCAATCAAATATTATTAACTATTTACCGTTTATTTTCCTCGAATACAACTGAAAGAAAAAACGAACATTTGAAGGCTGAACGTGAACGGTGCTTTGTGTTGTGTTCACGTTGTTTCTCCTCTATTTCTACGGTCGGATCATCTGTAATTCTTGGCGTCTTTGGCTTGCAAGCGCCCTCTGCGGCGGAATTATTTCATTACAGCAGTTACAAAGGCTGCATTGGCAGCTTGTGCTCAACGGACGCAAACCACATTCAATAATTGATAATTAAATATTTATTCACATACTGGACTTAGTATGTGAATATTAAGACTTAATATCCATTAACACTATTTTAGGTCTCGGCTCCACAATGCATGAGATTTTCTGAAATAAATTGATTTCACAGAATGGAGGCAATGATGGATTCTTTTTTTAGAATCAAATATAATCGTGCCTCACTACTACAGTAGGGGACTACAGGCTGTGTATGTGTTGTTGTGTGTGTGTGTGGTGTGTGTGTGTGTGTGTGTGTGTGTGTGTGTGTGTGTGTGTGTGTGTGTGTGTGTGTGTGTGTGTGTGTGTGTGTGTGTGTGTGTGTGTCTGTGTGTGTGTGTCTGTAGGCCTATGTGTATGCGTGTTTGTGTGTGTGTGTGTGTGTGTGTGTGTGTGTGTGTGTGTGTGTATGTGTGTGTGTGCATGTGTGTTGTACTCTAACCTGAATATTGTTATGTTTTGTTTACCTGCCTTGGGACAGTGGATGGAAGTGAGTAAGATGCTATAATTTGGGACAATGCATCTCTTCTTATTGAGACTAATGTTTTTTACATTGTCAATGACTAATAATTAAAAAATACGTCAAACTAAGCTATTGAAAATATAATAATTGTAAAAAAATGTGACAAAAGGGCAAGCCTTTTCACAGTATGAATAGTTAATACTACTATTATAACAGTTAGTAGTTAATATTGTACTATATTGCTCCAAGTAGTTAAAAAGGATATTAACAGAATAATTGATTTGAAAGTTGCAGGGTGATATTAAGATGAAATATAAGTATTTTGATCACACTAAAATAACAATTGACAGAGCTAATGAAAATGCAATCCAGAAAAAACAATAAATGTCATCATCTTGTTAACAATTGTAAAGTGGGTTCTTTTATAAATGCTGTTCTGTGAGCCCCTACTAAGGAACCGCAAATTTGTCGGATAGAGGTCTTGATCAAATAAAAGGAGGAGACTCGATACAACGTTAAATAATCATCCTGAACCAGGAAAGCCTTAGATCTTAGTACTATTTTTGAGATTTTTCCAGTATTGAGCATCAACACTGCAGCCATATTTTGTGAAAAAGGATGGAATATAATCCATTGGGGCAAAAGCGCCCTTCCATGTGTGTCTTCTAAAGTGCTTGTTTTCCCCTGCACTGACATCACCTGACACACATTATATTATGTCATTATGGAAAGGATCCCTACAGAGAAATACTCCTTGTTACCTTTCGCTTGATCACAGTATGTTTGTTATTGTGTCCAATCCGGATGACCTCAGACTAAGAATCTGGCAATATAGGCCAGTACAGGCCACCATAGGTGTGGGGAAGGGAGGGGTGAGGAGATTCAGTTGGTTGCAAATTGCAACCTCTCCACTTGTGTAACTATTACACACTGGACCTTTACCCTCACTAGTGCAGTGCTCGTTCAAAAGGTGCCTGTTCGTAACTGGCCTCAAAAACAATATATTTATTGATAACCTATGGCAGAGGAGAAAAGTAATCTAGTGTTGAAACAGAAAGGAATTTGTGTCCAAAAATTGTTTTCAACAGATAATGTTATGTAAAAGTAAGCAGGAAGAAAAAAGAATGAATAGATCAAGACTTGATCATACAGGTGGTATATATTATTAGTTGGGGGCAGGGATAATGGTAAGTGGCAAGTGCACACATTTTAATGAGATTTTTTCTTTGAAAATGTTTATTAAAATGCCCAATATGTGACGCATGATGAGAAGAAGCCGGCATAATATATGACTAATATTCAAGTTGATCAATCAGGAGCAGTATATCAAGTAGAGTTCTAAAGCTATTGTGATTCCAACTCCTGCATCATAGGTGGCGCTCTGCACCTTTACCGTTGGTTTGGTGCCCGCAAATAGACGAATGAAGAAGACTCAGTACATACTCTTGTCACTACTCATTAGTGGCAGTTCTTTAATAGGTCATTAGTGGAGGCGGTAATAAATCTGTTTGTCTGTTCGTTAACCTCTGAAGAAGAGGCAGAAGCATAACAAAAAGGTCTTAAGAGTTGCAGTCATATGTCGTCTCAGTCATAGCTGCCGGGCAGGTCGAATGTATATATACCCTCCTTGTTTTTTAATCTGGCGTCTTCTTCCTGTTACCCTGCTGACATGCAAACCACAAACTCGTGACCCAAACAAAACGAGATGGTTATTCTTCTCTTCAAGACTGACATGGGTCTACGGGCTGAAAGTACGACTGTGATCTTTTAGATGACACAGCTGACTGCACCAGAGAAATGGACTATCTACTGCAGGTGAAAGTCGGAGCTCTCGTTGCTTTACTATTTTTAACTCTTTTATTTGGATTTATCCCTGCTCGGCTGAAATGGTTCAGGAACGGGAATGGTACAGGTTGGTTCAACACTTCACGTTATTGCTTTTGACTTCCTAGAAACCTTAGACATGTTAATTGCTCAACATTTTTCATGAAAGTTTGAGCTCCAGTAGCCTCTCCTCCCAACTGACAAATTCATTTTGGATACTTCTAAAAGGCAATGATTTATGAGTGACATTAGAAGTCCTGACAAAAAAATATGGATGTTAATGATTGCACTGATCAAATGACTATTCCCTATTGATTTTTGCTTCCCCAGGAACCCACCGAGTGGTTCTGAGTTTAATCAGCTGTTTTGCTGGAGGGGTGTTCCTGGCAGCATGTCTGCTCGATATTATTCCAGACTACTTGGGAGACGTCAACACTGAGCTGGATGCTCGGGGATTACAGGTAACGTTACATGTCCTCCTGAGCTCCATAATGGTCATGTATGTCACAAACGTCGCTTTGGAGTCAAGCAATGTTAGGACCAGGGACGGAAAAAAAGTGTTTACTCAATCATTGTAGGACAAACATAGTGTTCTACCCTGTTATCTCTCGTTCGTTGAAAGTTTAATAACCTGTTCAAACATTTCTGTCCAAACAGATCAGCTTCCCCCTCCCTGAATTTATCATAGCCTCAGGCTTCTTCTTGGTCCTCATTTTGGAGAGAATTGTACTTGACTGCCAACATGCCCATGGTGACCATGAGGAGAGGGCTCTCCTCATTCCCGCAAATGGGCGGGATACTGGGCACGGGCACGGGCACGGGCACTCCTCGGGCCAGGACCTGGAGGACAGTGGGCCCCACATGCATGTGGACTTCCAAGCCCACTCCTCCTTCCGCTCCTTCATGCTCTTCCTCTCTCTCTCATTTCACTCCATATTCGAGGGCCTTGCCATAGGCCTGCAGAGGACTGACTCCAAGGTAAGGAGTAGTCAGCACACATGTCTCATCCTCATCAGAGTTTGCTGTATTGGCTGAATAATAGTGGCCATTCATAGCTTCAGTCAGACCAAGCAGTGTTTTCTCGTATGGCATTCCATTAATATTGCAATATTTATTAGCGTGGAACGGTGTAATGTTTACATTCTATTTTTCTGCGATTCAAATTGTGGATGACGTGATTAATTAGTGGCGTCATGATATCTTCATGTCACCAGTCGAAGCAGAACTAAGCCTTACCCTGTCTCCGGACTAGATAGGACTTCTGCATGTCGCTGGTGAACAAGAGCTTCTGCATTGAACTCGCGAATGAACTCTCACTTCCACTTATGGGTCACTGAGAATTCAGTGAAGTTAATTATTCCCGCAAGAGCTTTTTTCTTTTCCTGCAGATCATGTGACTCTCTTTGTGCTTTCACACGTTACTTAAAGTGAACTGCTGATGTGCTGGGGGGGACTGCCTGATAACTTTCATTGTAAAAACTAGTTATTCTTCATTGGATCCAATTTGGATGCTTTTAACGTTATTTAAAAGGTAACAATAATTATGGCGTCATAATAAATGCTTATAATTTTGCACCATGTCCATCTTTCCATGGCATCCTCATGTCTCCCACTTCCTGTGGTGATTCTAACTTCCCACGCTGACCAAGTGTCCCACACTAGCGCATGTGGAATTGATTTACTCTAAAGAAAACAAAGATAATTGACAAGAAGATAACATTTCGGCATTTACAGTCCAACCAGGCAGTCCCAATCCATAAGTGTATCTCCAGCACAACAACTGGGAGCGGCCACACGATTGATTGTGAGCTTGTCTAATCTATCTAGGTCTTGGAGATCTGCATTGCCATCCTGGTGCACAAGAGCATCATCGTGTTCAGCCTGTCTGTGAAGCTGGTGCAGAGCGCCGTGCGTCCTGCGTGGGTGGCCGCCTACATTTGCGTGTTTGCCGCAATGTCGCCGCTGGGCATCGCCGTCGGCATCGGCCTGACGGAGGCGGCGCTGCCGTCGGGCGCTCTGATCCAGGCCGTCCTGGAGGGCCTGGCCGCGGGCACCTTCGTCTACATCACCTTCATGGAGATCCTCCCGCACGAGCTCAACTCTCCCGAGAGGCAGCTTCTTAAGGTGCTCTTCATCCTGCTGGGCTTCAGCACCATGGCAGCACTCACCTTCCTGGGCTAGCGGTGAATCGTGTTCCTCAGTCTCCACTCAGTCTTGACTCTGTGCCATGCTGCCTAGAGTTGATCAAGAGAGAGAGAGGTGCAGCGTCTATTTTAGCTTTATGTTTTAAATTTAGGTTCTCATTTCCTGAGGAGGCAAATTGTATATTTATTAGAGCTGTCAAGCGCTTAAAATATTTAATCGTGATTAATCGCATTGATGTCATAGTTAACTCTAATTAATCGTGATTAATCGCAAATTATTTTTCTATGCTAAATATCCCTTGATTTTTTTGTCCCATAATTCTTCTCATTTTAATTCTCTTATCAACATGGTGAAGTGCATCGGCTTGCCTTGTGCAAATGATTTTTTATTGATAACATTGGAATATACACTGATCAAAACAGGACGATACAAAAAAAGAGCCTATAGTGCAATTAGAAGACTGCTTTGAACAAATGTAATTTGAACATAGCAGTCAGGCTTTATAAAATAATTGCGTTAATCGCGCGATAAAAAAATTAACGCCGTTAAATTTGGTTTGCGTTAACGCCGTTAATAACGCATTTAACTGACAGCTCTTAATTTATCCTTTTTTCTGTTTTGTTTAGATTTTATGTATTTCCGAATCGTAATGATAATGTCTGGATTGACTGGGCTAACAAAAGAGCAAAGAGGCTAAGGTATTACTGCTTTCATGCTTTTGTCCTCCACTATTGTGCCTGACCTTTGACAAGACTGGTATAACTACTGATAACAAAGGGGTGTCACTGACTTTTTTTATTGCATCATGTTAATGTTTGTCCGTTAAGTCAATACTTCCATTGCTGAATTGTTTACAAATATTTTTTACCCTATTACAAAGGGAAAAGATAGGTATTTGATTCCAGCTAAAGCACTATTTGTTCCCTGATTGGGTTGTAATGATGACTATGAGGTGTTGGCTTTAAATGCTTAGCCTTTACTGAGAACATAGCGTGATAACTGGCCTTGTAATCAGAAAGTGTTCGTTATACTTTACGAGAAATGTGATGGGTCTGTTAGGTACGATGATTAGCATTGTGATTATAATGTAATCTAGAACCCACTCTTCACAATACTAAGGCAATACTCTGCCTTTTGCCATATAAACCTTATAAATAATAAATAACTTATAAAGTTAAACTTGTAATCCCCAAACAATTCCCTAAACATTTAGGTACAAGTGTAATTAATGTTGAACCAAATTCTAGAAAGACCTTTTTGATAGCATTGGACGTTTAAGGTGTACCTCATTGTAGATATTGAATCCTTGAAAAACTTAAGCCTGATGCCAAGAAAAATTATTATATTCAATGTACGAATTACGAAAAATGTGACCGTAATGTGATGATTTACAAAAGATAACTTCATGGTGCCTTGAATAGTTTTGGCTTGATGTAAAATAAAAACATTTCCAAAAAGCCTGGCTGTTGTTTTGTAAACATTATTCTAATATTAAATCAGTATTGTGTATATGCGTTTTCTTTCAAGAAAACAAAAGATCCACCAGGTATTAGGCATGGCTAGAGCCTCATCGCTGCTCTCTGAGGCAAAACACAACGTTTACACAAACTTGCACCACTCTTCGTTACATAGCCCTGGTAACTCATACTAGCAGTTCACACGACAGCAAAACACACGGCAACTGCTTCTGCAAATTTAAAATCCATTGACAATATTATCCCAGAATCTGTTGACAAGCAAAGGTCGAGAGCTGAGAATAGCATGGCCAGCTTAGTAATATAACTTTCGAGGATGACTTAGTTCAGTAATATTTCTTTATTTTTGCTTAAAACACAAACCTGTTATTTGAAAATATTGCTTGATGTCTCTTGGGGTTAATCGAAGAGTCCAGCAACACAATGCTACTAGCTACAGGGATATTTTGCTAAAACTATACATCACCAAATTTAATTTAGTGAATTGGTTCAACTGTGAGGCTTCTACTGCAAAATTATGTAGATACAGACATTGTCTTTTAATATTTGAGATATTCAATAGTTATGTTTATTCTTGTTGATATATGTATAATTTCCCTGACTATTAGCCTAGTACCATTTTATGTTATTTTACATCTTAAATTAACCTCCATTAACCCCGACCTTCCAAAGATATAAAATGTGCTCTCAAAATACGTTATTTCGCGTTCACTTTATATTCTGCCAACATCACTTCGGTCACCTGAAACCATAAACCTTGGCTGATGGGTGTATAACTAAATGATGTCCCTCCTTGGCTTCAAAATAGCCGTATTTCAAATGTTAACCTAGTGATATAAAAATTATTCCAGGGATGTTATATGGGCCTACCAATAATCTAGAGGGATTTGGAGAAAGTTAAAGCAAAGGGTATAACTGATGTTTATTTTATAGTTACATAAAACATTTTTAAACCATTGGTGTCATCACATGGTGAAGCATGTTCCACTCCAAATGGTTATGAACTGCCTCAAGGTTTATTTAGAAAGGTTCCGTGTCTTCTCATAACATTAACTTAACACCAGACATAACTAGCAGTGGGTTTTACATTATATTTCCATCCGTTTCTGTAATTGACGATCAGCCTACGTGGACCAAAACACTGGCCTCCCTTTGTACCCAAATTAAATGTAGGCCTATTTGGTTTTCAGTGCTTCCAAGTGTGCCAACATGTAGTAATCAGCAGCTGACTTTAAGGGGAATTATAGATTGTTCCCACAAGGTGGTGACAGTTCCCACTTTGCCTCCTTTATACTAAGGTGATCCCATGCTTAATATAAAAAAATTGACAAAAATGTAATAATTCCTGAATTGTGTGACTTTCTATTTTATTTAACTCTTATAATCTAAAACATGCAGCAGATGTGGTTTTGTGGCTCTCTCTCCCTCCCTCTCTCTTGCTCTCTTTGTCTCTCTGTCTGTATGCCTATCTCTGTCTCACTCTGTCTGACTTTCCCTCTCCCTGTCTCTCTATCTGTCTCCTTATGTGGGTGGTCTCTCTCTAAGCCCCTAAACCCATTCCTATTACGTGCCATTAATGCAATCTGTGTGGAAGGGATCAACTTCATAAACCATTGACCAGGAGCTAGAGAGAAGAAGCAGGGTAAAAAGAACAGAGCAAAAAATCGAAGCTACACTATTTACGATTGTACAGAGAGTGATCATCATAAAGTTCCTTTCTATGCAAAACAAACACCACAGTTCCAGCCTAAGCACAGGATGAGTTGATGCATGTGAGCGTATCAAACCTGATTTAAGAGAGCATTTGAATGTTAATGGCCACTAGGTGGTCTGACTGTTCTATGTTTTACCCTGACTGTTTCCTATATCAGCATTGTTATTCCTCTCTGTTGTAAACAACCGAACAAATGGACCGACTTGGAGCTAATGGACTAGGAATTACTATTTAGAGACTCCCTATGCCGATTCGAAATGTCTAGCCAACATAAATCAGTGTAATCATGCATTTTTAATGTTTGGATCGTTCAGATGAATCTAGAGCATTTTCAGATGATACTTTGTCCATATTTGTATTATACTGCCGCATATATGTTTATTTTCAAACACAAGGCTGCTGAGTATCATCGCACCACTGGAGGACAATGTGAGTTCCCCCCGATGTTGAGTGCCGCAATCTGGATCCACCAGAACACAGACTAACGGGCTCTGTATACGCAATCATATATAGAGTAGACACAACATACATGGACGGGTGGACCAAAAAATATAGTACTACTTTGGTTTTGTTTTGATGTACGCCAGTGGAATTGGAATACAAAAGTCATTTATTTGCACTAAGTTCCCAAGACACATTAAGGCTTGCTTTCTTTTTTCAAAGTGGTATGCATATCAACAGACCTTAAGAGGTTAGAAGAAAACGAGGTTAGAAGAAAAGTGAAAGAAACGACTACTTTCACTCATTTACATGGAATCTTTAATAAAAGACAAAAGAGGTACACTCTTGCAGAGAAGATATACACAGACATAAAATACCCCAAAAATCTCCCTCTCTCTCTTTCCCACACACACACACACACACACACACACGCACACGCACACGCACACGCACACACACACACACACACACACAAACACACACACACACGCACACACACAAATACATATACAAAGGAGGAAAGATGGCAGGCAAAACATCCCTAAAGACTCAGATACAAAATGCAATTTCCCCCCCAACCAAAGGCTTGAGATTCAAGTCATACAGGGACGCTACGGTTTGAACTAAACATCTAATAGAATTTTTTTATTTCTTACTTATTTTACAGCACTATTACACCGTACAATTACACATTTATGGAATTTAATTTGTTTGGCCTTATCTATAAACATCACGATTTGTTTGAATCAATTATAATGGCAATCTGTGAGAGAATTGTTTACACTTCCACGTTGATTTTGTCTAAACCATTCAGCGTCATGCTTGGAAGATACTGACACAGCAATCTGGAGAGAATGCATGTTGAGTAACACAAGGAAGTACATAAAGCACATAAGGCAAACTGAGGAGATCTGTGGTACAGGCTTGTAGAAATGGGACCTCCAGGTTCACAAAGTAAAAGGCCTCTCGCGCTCACCCATCTTGATGAGCTTTTCGGCACAACCCACAAGTACAACGTTTGAGTACAATAAGCAGTCTCTGTGCAAGGGCGGAGCTAAAATATGGCAGGACTTCTACTTTGGAATCCTGGGTCGGCATTCAGAGAGTCTAAAGTCCTCTTAGACAGGCACAACACCAATCCATTAGAAATGGATGCAACTGGATTCAACGGAACGACATATTGAACAGACTATGGTGGTGGGAAGAGAAGGACGAAATAGAGACTGGTGAAAAGAATAGAGGAGAGAGCCTGGTGAGGGACATGTTTGTAAATGGTTTAGGTGGGGAATACAGGATTGATGGGAAAGACAAGGGTGAGTAGAGAGTGGGAACTGCACATTTTACAATGACAATAACTAGAAGACCCACAGAGGGGGAAACAGAAACAGAAGCAGAGCGCTGGAGGAGGCTCAGTGTGAAGGAGCTGGGAGGAGGTTAAAGTGTTCCTTCGTCCAGCAGTTTGTTAACGCCCAGGCAGATCTTCCGGAGGTTCAGTCTGTACTCCTCCCCGTCGCCATACAGCTCGGCCAGGAAGTCACCATGGGCGAAGTGGTTGAAGACGTGGTCGATGCGGGCGTGCGAGCGTGCCGTCAGGTGCTGCTCCACCAGCGAGTGGAGCAGGTCCCTGCACTCCAGCAGGAGCTCCGACAGAATATTCCGGTCGAACGTGTACTCCACCTCGTAGAAGCTCACCGCCGTCATGGCTGCCTGGTTCATCTTCTTCTTGAAGCGCTCCACCGTGTCCAGCTCGTCCGGGTTGAACTGGTGGTTGCGATAGAGGACGCCTATCTTCAGGGCGATCTTGATGACGTCCTTGATGATCTTGTGGGCCTCCTTCTTGCTCTTGGTGAACTCACGGCTGGCCTTATAGAGCTCGTCCAGGATCTCACTGCTGGTGTCATCCGTCAGCAGGTTGGCCACGGCCATGGTGGCCATCTTGCTGAGGATCTTCTTCTGGGCCTGCATGGCCAGGGACCGCGAGTTGAAGCTCTCCTGGCCTGCAAAGAGACGGAGAGAGAGATACAGTGAGAGTGAGACGTGTAGAGAGATAGAAAAGGAGATTAAGCAGGAGAGAGATTACAATACAATACAATACACAACATTTTTTATTTAATGCGAATAAGGAACATTTCTTAATCAAATTGAGAAACAGAGAGAGGGAGAAAGAGGAAGAGAAAGTGAGAGAGAGATGAAGTGAGAGGCAAGAAGGATAGGGAGATGGAGCAGGAGAGATGTAGAGAGAAGAAACAGACATAGATATAGAGACAGATAAACAGAAGGGAAAGAAGAGATATTAAGATGGAGCCATGCAGATAGAGAAAATGGAAAAATGTAGGGAGGAATGGGGAGAGGGAGGAAATGTTTTGGTTAGTCCAACAGATTGTGAATCTCATAATGTGTGTTTATTACTTTAAACAAACAGATGAAGTTAGAGGAAGAGATGAGTCAGGGCAGTCCTTCAGCCCCAGGCTGATGAAACGCCTCGTCAATTTATCAGAATCTTGTATGTATGCCGAGATGTAATGCTTTCCCTCTTCATTCGTTAATCATATTTAATGAACAGGATTTTGATTTACGCGGGTTAGTCCGGTTTCCTTCTACTATTTCTAGCCTTCTACTTCTATTACTTATACTATCAGTACAAAAAGCACACACACAAAAAAACATTTGGTCATTTAAAATATAACCAAATTGTGGCTTTCACTGTTTCCTCTGGAGGGAAGGAACTCTGTGACGATAAACTCCATTTCAAAATCATAAAAAAGAGTCCATGTTATTGGATCTATAAAGGTTAGAACATGAGCGAAGCCAAAAGTCCTCCACTTCCCTGACTTGGAAGCTAACCGCATTGTGTGGAAGAAGGGCGGAGGCTGGGTGTGTTGGCGGCATGAGCTACCGGAGAAACGCCCGGCCGTCTGGGTAACATCAAACCGCTGTAGGCTGCACGCGCTATTCTCAACGATAAGTGAGTCGACTGTGCCTGTGTGTGGATCTGCCTGCCCCCCTGGTACACCGTCCCATTACGCCGCAAACGACCACAGTAGCCTCACTGGCCCGAATTCACAAAGAGCAGGGACATCAAAGAGCGGCTGTGAGTGTCTTTTGCAGCGTTCGCTGCCAACAGGGTAAACACGCGTCTTACAAGGCAGAGGAGGAGGAGGAGGAGGAGGAGAAGAGCGACGAGGACAACAACACAGGGAATTGGTTTATTTTAGACGCCACCCAGCTAGAAATTACACAACAGATAACAGCTATGATGATCAAAGCTCAAGGGAAGTTATTAGCTTCGTAATTTTCAGTTTGACCCTACACAATTAGAGGAAAGGTTAGATGTGGCGATGGATGGTTGGATGGATGGAAGACAGAGAGACGGACAGACAGGCAGACAGACAGACAGACAGACAGACAGACCAACATACGATGCCCAGTGGGCTACACTCAGTGGGGGCTCAGTAAC
Organism: Gadus morhua; assembly: GCF_902167405.1. Taxonomy (NCBI): domain Eukaryota; kingdom Metazoa; phylum Chordata; class Actinopteri; order Gadiformes; family Gadidae; genus Gadus; species Gadus morhua. The sequence goes on from NC_044061.1 coordinate 13,066,934, forward strand.
AGTCTGGAATCAAAAGAAAAGGACCACCTGCTTACTTATACTAAGTTAATTAAAGTAGACAGCTCTGTGACTATGCAGTAACCAGGCTGTCATCTTCTTTCTAGCCCCCCCCCCCTGTCTCTCTCTTTGTCTCTTTATCTTTATTTATGTGAATTCATTGCGGAAAAATAAAAAAGGGAAACCCTAGCCCCCACGAAACGACTGACATTTAATCACAATTCAACATGAGAGGCATTTTGAGTTGTGGTTTAAAGCAAAATTACTTCTCATGTACAGATAATAAGCCAGCTGTGGCATTTACAAACCAACTAGGGATGTCGGGCCCTCATCTGTTAGTCTCTGTAATCTGTTGAATGAATCCTCAATTGAGTAATAAACAACTGCAAACACCTCAGTGGATATCTAAATATGTCTATGTTGAAATGTATCATTAATTCATATTCCAATGCGTTGCATTGGACGGTTTTCTATATGTGCCCTTTAAACATCTCCACTGCACAACTGCAAAGGCCTGCCTGCTTTGAACTGGTGGACACACTGAAGCAACTGTAATTGGGTTGTTTTATGGGCTGCTTTCCTTGTAGCATCTATTTGCATCAGCCACTAGGGAGCTCATTTTGTTTAACATTATAATTGTGAGCATCATTGTAGATAAGGGCTGGTTAATCAAATGTGTTTCAATTACAAAGGAAAAAGATTCATGGGACCATAGACGTCACTTATACTGCTTCAAAGGTGATATTTTTGAATGTTGCTGTATAATAACATTATTCTTCTATAGTTTCCGATATCCATTTGAAAAACAACAGGCTGATAGACCGACTGGCTTAAAATAGCCTGATTGAACAGTTTGATAAGTGCCAAAATATAACAAGACAGCCCACAGGCAAATTTTAATATAGAGAGCTATTGACCTGACATTAGAACATAAAAACGGTGTATTTAACAGTTGGTTTAACACTCTCTCTTTCTTGTTCTCAGGCTGGTTCCCTGTATGAGCTCTTTGTTCTGATATATTCACAGATGGTAGATAGCATCATGTCACGTGCATTAAGGTGAGCAGCATCAATACAGCCTTGTGTTTTCCAAATTAAAATGGGAGGCTATTTGAATCCGTCCCCAACATGGAGCTCTCAAAGCCTATGTGGTTGGCCACCCACCCACCGATGGTGCGAGATACATTCATTTTCATCGCAAAATGATTCAAAATATTTCTCTAATTATCCTACTATATTATTGGGGGCTTTCATTCTTTTATTATGGTGGGGACAGTTTGGTTGACAACCCACAGAGCTCCTTGATTTGATGGGCCAGTATACAGTTCAGTGGCCAGTGTTCAGTAAGCATACTCAGATTGGCCCATTGATGAGTGTCACAACCTTGCCTCCAAGCCTACTGCTGTGTTTGGTCTTGCTGTGTCTCTTAGTGGCTGGGAGAATCATAAAACCACGGGATAAATAAGGGCTGTTTGTGTTGTGAGTCAGGCTGACAGGAAGGGAGGAGGGAGATTAGCCTAGCGATTTTAGCACCTTCTGGCAAGGAGAATTGCTAAAGTCTGACTGTTTGCGTGGTTACACGTGGAACAGAACAAGATGCGACTGCCCGTACACACGGACACCCACACACAGACATTCAATATTGCCTCTTAATGAGGCAAGAGGACACACACACACACACACACACACACACACACACACACACACACACACACACACACACACACACACACACACACACACACACACACACACACACACACACACACACA
>NC_044061.1:13083701-13158701 GCF_902167405.1 Gadus morhua
TATTAAACTGACATTTTTGAGGTGGCTAACCTCCTCCTCTCAGCCTTACAGTCTATTATTCTGCGGGCGCACAGACTGAGGTCAAGAAAACATTAACAGTACTACTATGTACCTTTTTCCTGTTTCGAATATACCAAACAGAAACTAATGAATGAATATGTTGTAGATTGTATTCACACCGGGAAAAGGCAACTGGCGGAGTTTGGGATCCCCACCCACAGCAACATGATTGGTCGGAAAAAAAAGAAAAGCGAAAGTAAAAAACGCTCAGTACACACAGAATTGAGCAGGTCAGCTCAAATAATTCTGATAATTAATCTGATGTCAGATTTTTGAGACGACGCAAAAATAGATCTTGATAAAGGAAATAAAAAATAATATAAATGACCAGAAGCAACCAGACAGCCATCAACAATGTGAAGCTCCGCCATCGATGCTATAAACACATTCTAACCACCACAAGAACCAATTTAGCAGCACCGAAATGAGTAAGACATAGTGCCTCCACGTTTCTCTGGAGTAAGATGAGCAACAAATGATCTGACTGTGCACAGCTGGCCACATGGAGATGGACGTGCAGTGAGAGTCTGTCTTTGATCCCGATCCTTCTCTGTGGTCCCAGTCCAGTTAAGTCCCGACCTGGCTCTCTTGGAAATAGAAGACCCCGTCAGAGGATACACCCCTGATCGGTTGGTACTTGCATCACCTTCTGCACTACTACTTGGATGTTCAACAAATTGCCTTATGATGAGTTACATATGGCATTTGTGTAAATTCACTTTACCTTTCATTCACTTTGTTGCCATGGAAAAGCATTTACTGTAAAGTATGTGAAAGAATTTTTTGTTTTTCCTCAAATGCATGCATCATAAACTCAGACTGAGTCAGATGTAATGCTGATGATGTACCTTTGCCCATAGCTGTTTCCATAGTAACCAAGTCTGTCTTTTAATGAGGCACTAATCCAGCTGGGGACCGACACATAGACAAAATATGGCCATGGGCATTTAAGAATAGATGTGTGTGTGTGTGTGTGTGTGTGTGTGTGTGTGTGTGTGTGTGTGTGTGTGTGTGTGTGTGTGTGTGTGTGGGGGGGGGGGGGGGGGGGGGGTGTATGTGTGTGCGTGGGGACTTACAGTCGCTAAGTGTCGCTGTATGGTTAAGACCCATCAACATTGTATGTGTGAATGTAAGTTATTTTAAAGGCTACCTCTAAATGTGTTTATTTATTATAAAGAAGATAAATAAATGTACAATTAAAATGTTAGTGTACCCAAAGCAACAGAGAATTAAACACATTGACTAGCTGGCAACATGAGTCACCCATTTCAAAGATAAATGCACCGGTTTCTGCAAAGTGAATCAGTGCCGTCTACCGCTTTTCCCAAAATAACTTGTCCCTGCTCAGAAAGCACTCAGAAATCCTTGGAGAGAAAAGTATATCAAGAAGACCAACTTGATTCCCTTCTGAATACTAAGACACAATGCACTTGAATAGTTTTCAATTACATTCTGATATGTAGATAAATAACAAAGAATTTCTCCTATCCCATCAGAAGCATTTCTCCTAAGTTGTATAGATGTGTGGAGCCCTACTTATCAGCCTGTGTATGTGTGCAATTGTTTTATCTATGTCTGTGTGTGTGTGTGTGTGTGTGTGTGCGTGTGTGTGTGTGTGTGTGTGTGTGTGTGTGTGTGTGTGTGTGTGTGTGTGTGTGTGTGTGTGTGTGTGTGTGTGTGTGTGTGCGCAGGACTATTTGGGTTCAGGTCTAATTGTGTGTAGGTCTATTTGTTTGTCTATTCATTTTCTGTATGTGTTTATCTATGTGTGTGTGTGTGTGTGCATGCTTGTGTGTATATGTGTGTTTGGTGTGCGTCTTAATGAACTGTAATGATAGTGATGTGAGTTGACAGAGGAGGGACTCAAGCTTCACACATGCACACACACAAATACCAATACACACACACAGACACACAAACACACACACAAACATGCACACATACTTGTAAATATTAACAGACCTTTTGACCCTGAGATGGGGTTGAGCGCAAGGTCTTACTGACACACACCCACACACACGCACGCACGCACGCACGCACGCACGCACGCACGCACGCACGCACGCACGCACGCACGCACGCACGCACACACACACACACACACACACACACACACACACACACACACACACACACACACACACACACACACACACACACACACACACACACACACACACACACACACACTGGAGGAATCCAAACATGACAGGCTTCAACTTAACTTGCCAAACGAAATTTAGAATAGACTGACATCAACCTCAACATTTCATGCATTTATTATTAGTGTGAGTAAAATTTTATTTCAAATTGCAGAAATAATTGAGGTGGGAGAAAAAATCTAGATATGTTACTATAGGGATTACATCAACGTAATCATCGTGGAAATATATTAATTTTAGCGGGATACAAAGGGAGCTGTGGTATATTTGCCTATAGTTGATTCATGTTATCCCCATAGGTTAATCTACACAAAGTATAGCAATATGAACAGAATCGCAATACATTTCCTATTGGCACTCTTGTAACTACACGAAATGTCACTATATTTAGAGAATCGCAATTCATTTCCTACTGGCACATATCTATCCTGAGGTCCTGCTGTTTCCCGTCCTCACAAAATAGATGCGTCAGAATGGAAAGCAATTTGATGTTTGTACGCCGTCGGCATTTAAACCTAAATCCACCTCTACTAAAACCTCTCTACCTCACTTTCTTGGCAAATCTTAACCCTCATCAGATATTGTGCTATTGGCCCTATAGGGCTATAGGGCTGCCAGCTGATAATGCATTAGCTCAGTGTTTCTCAAACCATGGGTTGGGCCCGTGCTCCATGGCCGGGGCTGCACTCCATAATTAATCACTGAAAAGGTTTGACCCATAAGAACACAGACCAATCACAGTTCACATCGCGCTGAAAACCAGCAACTGATTCAAAACTGACACCAATTGAAAACCCAACCCTAGGAATGTAATAATTCTGGGCCAGTACGTAATTACAGATGCATACTCAGAGGTGAGTAAAAAATGTGTTTAATAAAGTAAACAGCTCCAAAAAAATAGAGAATTAAGATTCATTTGGCGATTAGAGTTCTGCTTATATTTCTCCGTATCATGTAACTCTCGGTGGGCCCCAGAGTCCAAGATTCAAGCTCTTTGGGCCCGGACATTTATTTCAGGTTTAAATTGAGCCATTTATGCTGTCAGCTCTAGTCCTAGGGATCAGGCCACTCAGAGTGGGTACATACTCTGAGAATGAGGTCATTCACTCCTAAAAGCACGTCCCCACTCTACACTTCGATTACTGTAGCAGCTGCGGACATCCAGGTCTGTCTCTGAGCCGGGAGCATCTTTAGTTCACCCAAACAAACTCCTAGAAGTAGATTGGATAAATATGGGCCCAGAACATCTTATATATTTATAAACCAATGCTGTGTTGTCATTGATTATTCTATGACAACGGTTCACTTTTTAAAAACTGTATACCTCTGAGGAAGACGACGTCCATACAATAATCCCATTTTCGACATGGGGATGTTTTGAAGCAAGTGATTGGAGGGTTGAACACAGGGTCACCACCATGGGTCCATCAGAGCGGTGTAATCCCTGGCGCTCCAGGGGCCGTACCATGTCATAGGTGTGAGGCTGTCACTCCTGTCTCTCTGAGTTGCCACCCGATAACAGCAATCCAAGCTGATTCATCCTCTATCTCTCCTGGAGAGAGTCCTGGAAGAACATTCCATAATAACTCTTGACAGAAAGAGGTACACACACACACACACACACACACACACACACACACACACACACACACACACACACACACACACACACACACACACACACACACACACACACACACACACACAAACACACACACACACACACACACACACATACACACAGGCAAAAAACTAAAGTACAGTCATTGAAAACTATAGTCATAGAAGCAATCACACACAGACACAGACACAGACACAGACACACACACACACACACACACACACACACACACACACACACACACACACACACACACACACACACACACACACACACACATGCATGATGACCAATGCTTGTACTCACGCAATTCGAGTAAATGCAAAAATATGTGAGCTCAGTCCATGAATCATCTACCTACTCCCTGTGAGTATGTATGTTTTTCTGTGTGTGGTGGTTTGTGAGTGTGTGTGTGTGTGTGTGTGTGTGTGTGTGTGTGTGTGTGTGTGTGTGTGTGTGTGTGTGTGTGTGTGTGTGTGTGTGTGTGTGTGTGTGTGTGTGTGTGTGTGTGTGTGTGTCTTCCGGTCCCTGTCATCTCTGCTATCTTCTTCATTTCCTCATCTGTTGTTTTCTTTCTCAACCAATCTTTTTCCTGTGCTGGTGTTTTTGTTTAGTGAATGAGACCAAAAAGTGTCAAAAGTGTCTACGATTTTAGCCTAGAGGTTGCATGGTGGTATTTAATACATTCAAAATGCACGTTTTAGATCAAATCCTAAAGGGTCAAAGTGTTGGTCAAATCCTAAGTGACATGAAGAGATTTGTGTCACAGCGCCCCCTTTCCATCACTTTGGGTTATTTCCTTTGAAATGCTTTCACAGGGACAACATACAGGGATATGCTCAAAATGTCATCATTATTTCAAAATAAACTTGCTTAATGACAAACACAATTATTAGCAAAGCAATTTAAATGGAATGGTCAATTACGTTTTATGGAACAATGCTGTCATTGTTTGTGTTTTTACAGACCTGTATTCCATCATTAGTTTTTGATGACCAACCGAACATATATTATATTTATATAATCAATATATTATATATATTTATATATATTTATTCATATAACTATATTATACTATGAATGAATTATAAATTGCAGATAATTCTTTATTTTCTTCATGCAGTAACATTTGTATGCACATTATCTGATTATATAAATCCCTTTGAGGTAAATATCAACAGTAAAAAGGGAAAAATAAATACAATTTGAAGATTAAAAAAGATTACACAACATAATAAATATTTTAAAATACTTTAAAATACAATTTTATCTAAAACTTGAAACTTGAAATAAAAACAATCATGGATATTTGAATAGTATGTAACTTAGCTTTGTAAGGCAATGGGATTTACAGAGGCTGCCTATATTACCCTATACATTTATGTGCACACAGACAAATAAACACACACACACACACACACACACACACACACACACACACACACACACACACACACACACACACACACACACACACACACACACACACACACACACACACACACACACACACAGGGGGAGGGGGGGGGGTTCTCAGAGTCCGGCTCCGCTGTAGCTTCCTGTTGCGGTTCTCCGTCTGGGTGTGAGAGTCATGGCGAGGTAGTGGGGGTTTTGCTCGCTCTCCACGGGCTGCTGGGACAGGTTGTTGGTCTGGGGCATGCTGGCCAGCGTCAGACCCTCGTGGGGGGACAGCGAGTAGCAGGACAGCAGCGTCACCAGGATGGACTTCATCATCACCATGGCGATGTGCTTGCCCACGCAGGAGCGCGGTCCCGAGCCAAACGGCTGGAAGTAGCGGCTTGGGACCTGGACAGGGGGAGGGGACCAAGACGGAGGCGGGGTTAAAGTGAGGGGGCGGAGGGGAGGGACGGAGCTGAAGTCAAGTTTGAGAGGATGGAGAGGAGTCACGGAGCTGAATGAGTTTAAGGATTGAGGAGAGTGACGACGGTGAAGTTCAGTTAGACAGAATGGAGAAGAGAGACAGTGGTTGAAGTTGAGTTAGAGAGAATGGAGAAGAGTGACGAAGGTGGAGTTTAGTTACACAGAATGGAGAAGAGAGACAGAGTGACGGAGGTGAAGTTAAGTTAGACAGAATGGAGAAGAGAGAAAGAGGTTGAAGTTGAGTTAGAGAGAATGGAAAATAGTGACGAAGGTGAAGTTCAGTTAGGGAGTGAAGAAGAATGACTGAGGTCACTGCAGCTTTCTTTGTAACTAAAGTCACAAAGGGTTTTTTAAACAATAAGGCAAGCACATGAAGACTATCTTAAACGTTGCAGAGGATGTCATAGTGTTATGTACGACATACTAATAGCAGCAGGAGTAGCCGTTGAGGCAGTTGTCCAATGAGGTACAGCCATACTGCTGTACAGTGTGCTACTAATATAAATGTCTCCTTACGCTTTTCTCAAAGTTGTCCAGGCTGAATTCGTTGGGTTTGGGGTAGAACTCGGTGCGGTGCATGCGTCCCACGTTCAGGATGACGTTGGTGCCCTTGGGAACCCTGTATCCGTCGATGACATCGTCGGACAAGGCCCTGCGCATGGTGAAGTCCACCACGGGGTGGAAGCGTAAGGATTCGTTGATGAAGTTCTCCATGACACAGAGCTGGGGCAGATCTTCGTTCCGGAGCTTCCCTTCGCCTTTGGAGAGATCAAGAATAACAGGAACCACCGCACGTGTTAACTTATGCTGGTGTGTAATGGTTAGGGTAGACGTGTTGTTGAAAGGTTCTGGCTTCAAATCCCAATGTCCGCAGTCTACCCGTAAGCTTCCTTGATGCTCTGACCTCTACCTGCTCCTTTACAACGTTTTTCTAAATTCACTGTGAAAGTGTTTGCAAAGAAGTTGAACGAAATGCTATAAGTGTTTTTGCGAGTAGCAATCCAATTGACAACTCTTCTTTTAAATGCATACATAGTCACTCCAAAAAAAGTTCTGTGCTTCAGAACATGATCTGCACCTATATCTGTACCCAGTCTGGGACCGCTGACCCGAAGTTCTTTACCTATGACAGAGTCTATCTCTGTGAGGATCCTCAGCTCCACCTCTGGGTGCTGTTTGAGCAGCAGCAGCATGAAGAGCAGACTGACGGACAGGGTGTCTGGGCCGGCGATCACCATCTCCAGCACACACTGCCTGACGTGGTCGGCTGACAACTCCCCATGACCCTGTGGGAAGACACACACACACACAGCCACACAGCCACACACACACACACACACACACACACACACACACACACACACACACACACACACACACACACACACACACACACACACACACACACAAACACACACACACACACACACACACACACACACACACACACACACACACACACACACACACACACACACAGGCACACAGGCACACGGACACACACACACACACACAAACATGTTATTTTAAACAGATTATCTTTGTGGTTGGAGCAGGAAACAACAACATGCATTATGCTGACCATTTGTCAATGGCTGAAGGAGGAGGAAACAAGTTAAGGATTAAATCTAACCTCATGTGGTCCCGGATGGCGACCACTTAAAGAGAGTGTGTGGTTTGAGCGTTCTTGTCGGTTACCTGTGCAAATATGAGGTCCGCCGTGAAGTTGATGCGGTCCAGTTTATCGGCCTCCTGCAGTTCTCTCCTCTTCAGATCGATCAGAACCTCTATGGCGTCCTGCAGCTCCTGACTGCCAAGGCGCACGGCGACGTCCACATGCAAAGACATGAAGCTTCAAATAAACACATAAACCATAACAGTATAGTATATGGAAATAAAGCAAAGTAACATGGGCTGAGACAGAAGGTTGTTTCTGCTTTGATAAAGGAACCCACGCTGCGTCCTTCTGCCTCCGGTGAATCCAGTCCAGCTTGAAGTAAAGGTCTGGTTTAATGAGTACAGTCTGCCATGTGTCAAAGTACTTCAGGATCTTTGCGAGCAGATCTTTCTCTGAGGGGGAACATAGAGAGATTAGATACACGCAAGAAAGCTTCACTTTTTCCACAATGCAAACACTATAGAGCTTTCTTGTTGCGTCTGTCTACGCCACTATCAATTGTTAATAGAAACAAACCCGAAAGCGGCCCAAAACAGTGGGGCAAGAATACAAACAAGGACGAGGTAGAAGCCGCAGACCGTAAACATACCATCGACTGGCACTCCCAGGAAGAGGGTGTTGGAGACGTCCACCACGATGCCGCGCAGCACACTCAGCACGTCCACCTGGCGCAGGTCTTCCCCGGGTCCGCTGCTGGGGTGGTCCGCCCTCAAGCTGTCCAGGTGGGACTGGGTGGAGGCGGTGCACACGTCCACCGTCTGCAGCACCCCCGGACCGGTCAGAGCTATGACACACGCACCGACGTTAGCAGGGCGGGAGTAAGGACGAAGTCGCACGCACGAGAACCGTGAAACCGACCTAGAGTTTGTTTCTTTGTCGTTCGCCGTTATCAGTTAATAAGCCGCTATAGGGCATGCGGTGAAGGAATGTCATGCAAGGAAACAGTGAGCGCACCTCTGGCGAAGTAGCTGCGTGTCTTCTTCCACAGGGCCACGTCGTTGTTGAAGATGATGCCGCGCCCGTCCATCCCCAGGCAGCCCAGGCCCTGCTTGCTCCCGAAGCGCGAGGTGTACTGGGCGCTCCTCAGCACGTGACGCACTGTAGAGGAGCTGAGCGGACAACACCGTCAAACACAAGTCAAGTACACTCATTCTAATTCTGATTCTAACGAATACACTTTCTTTGTCTAATCACTTTTTTTTTTAACAAATATACCAATAAATGCATCTAAGAAGATACATGAAAACAAAATAAATCGATGGTAGAGACCTGCTGAGGATGAGCGTCTCCTCCCCGTTGATCCATACGCGGGCCATGCTGCCGTACTTGTTGTTGTAGTAGTTACTGGCTGTCCCGATGCCCGTCCAGATGAAGCGCAGGTAGCACAGCAGCGGCCCCACGCCCAGACAGTAGTAGGGGCCTGTCAAAAGACCCAACCGCCAAGAATGAAAGATATGCAAAAGACCCAACACAAATAGAATATTAAACAGCTATTATTGCAGAGGGGTTGTTCCCATGCATGAGTATTGAGGGATGCATGAAAAATAACACAAAAAGAGCAAACACTGTCTTCCACACGGATCCCCAGGCGAAAGAGAGTGTAGCCCAGCCGTGAAGGAGCTGCATGGAAGAGACAGATGCCGGGACACTGACCTGGCACGGTGGCCCTCTCTCTGTGGGTCCACGCCACGAGAAGCAGCAGCAGCAGCAGCAGCAGCAGCAGAAGCAGTTCTCTGCTGGCCACGCAGACCACCTCCGCTACTGTGTCCGCCGTGGCGTTCCGCGGCCCGAGGTCCACCATCAGCACGTCGAGACGCACCGGAGCGACAGTCCACTCGCAGACGGAAAATAGATCCATTCCAGCGGATTCAGTTGACGGTTTGCCTACAGTGTGCCCTGTGTCTCTCACCAGGGGCCCTTGGCTCTTTATAGGCGCTGGGGGCCGCCGGCCAGCCAGGTCAGGGTAATGCAAAAGTCATAACAAAGAGGGAACATCTTCAAAACAATTTCCCCACGACCTTGACGGTTGGGATGTTTGCCAGTGGCCCTGAGCAAATAGGAGGCTTTTGCACCGGGCCCGGGTACATGCTGTAACGCAGTCCTCAGACTAACAGCAAGCTCCGTATCAAAGGGGGCCTCTGGGGTCCGCGGTGAAAAGAGACAGCTCTCCCTGTACTCCTTTCAGAGCATCAAAGGGACTGCAGAGGCCGTGTGGACCGTTCTGATCCCCCCCACCCCCCCAGCCCCCCCTCGACCTTGAGGGAGAGAGCACCTGCGCTTGTGTCTCTGGAGGCCCCAGTCGGAGCAGAGAGAGGAGACACGCACCACTATTGTAACACGATTGTCTGCCTCACAGAGGGGTGATTTACATTCTCTACCGAGGGGCCGGCGGAGTGCACCCAGACTGCTGGGTCCTGTGTGTTCCTGGGGCCTTGGAAACATGCGTTCAAAAAATGATATTTCTACATTTACTGAGCTGTTAGTTATAGGAATCAATCAATCAATCAATCAATCAATCAATCAATCAATCAATCAATCAATCAATCAATCAATCAATCAATCAATCAATCAATCAATCAATCAATCAATCAATCAATCAATCAATCAATCAATCAATCAATCGCTCCATCCATCCATCTCCAGGTGTATTTGTCCATGCCATTGGAAGGACACACACATGTTATATGTAGATCATTACATTCAAAATATGTTTTGGATATTCTTTGAAGCTTTCTCTTTTCTCTGAGGTCTAATTAGAATGATCCAGCGTTTTTTTTAAGGTCTTTAGTCAGAGGTGGTCGGTGGTGATGAAGGAGAATGCAGAGCTGCTCGACTTCCCCTGACCAACAGAGGGTGAAGTGGAGCAGGAGCTGGAAGGGCTCGCACGCTGACAGTTATACTGCCTACCAGCTGGGCACTTCATGTCCACTAGGACCCCTTTTAGAAATACAAAAAAGTGAGAATGAGAAATGAGAAAATTCATCAATATGTACAAATCTCAATGATTGCATTCGTACACGCAGAACACCATATTTTATTCTATTCTATTCTATTCTATTTAATTGAATATATGTTAACTACTTGAGCCACATTTTTAAATTGGATACTTTCATTCAAAAGACCCCACAAAGCAGAGAAATCCTTGGTTTTCCAGATATTGAGTTAAAACACCCCTTTATATTTCCAATGTGAGATCTTAGATGGAACACTAGTAAGGGGATCTCGGGGTACAAACACCATGGAGGTATTCATTATGCATGGATAATTCATCCTCCTTGCAAACAGTCACGTCATACATTAATAAATACATGCATAAATAAATCCTGCACCATTAGTCAATACATTCCTCAGTCCCTCACTCCCCTCATCTGACTTGAGAGTCATTCCCAAATCAGCCATTCCATCAACAGTGTCTCCACGTCGGCCACAAAGCCCTTGTTGTGGTGGGACAGGGTTTCCTTTGGACCATTAACGTCTGCATAGAAAGGGGTCTGTGAATTCACTCAGACGCCCACACTCCTGACCGTGGAATGTGCAGCGTTCAAACAGCTGTCTGTGCACTCAAGCCCCCTTTCCCCCCTGATAACACAACGCCCCAATGAGGAGCCGGGACCCGGCCCATCGCTGGATGAATGTATGGACTCAAGGACCACATAATGACTCCAATTGAATGAAGGAGGGGGTGGAAGAGCGGGGACCTTTTCGGGGTCTTGCATTGTTCCGACCAAAACTATCTGAGGTTTCCATGAAAGATAGATGTTAATGTAACCTTGTGTCCCTGGGCCGTCTTGCATGTTGTCAACCCTCTCAGTCTTTTCTTCCTTCCCTATAAAAAAAAGCACGAGGCTTCGTACAGGGCCCCCAAGGGAGAAGACTGATCTCTTGTTCCGCTATCTTATGGATCCTCACACCAGACAGAGGGCCATGGAAATAAGGATCTCCGTAGGGCAGGCAGTAAAGGACATGACATTAGGCAGCAGAAGGGGAGCCTGTAGGATTGTGGGAAGTAAATCCACTGATCCTTCTGCCACCTGAACAACGGTGTGAACTTCCAGCTTGCGTGTCTGACATTTACCACAGAACAGATATATTACTTGTCTATGAAGGATGATGGAAGGGTGCTGACAGCTGTAGAATAAAGAAATGGGGGTAAATTCATGGCTGTGTGAAGTCGAGGACACACACACACACACACACACACACACACACACACACACACACACACACATATATATATATATATATATATATATATATATATATACAGTATATATGTATATATGTATATATATATATATATATATATATATATATATATATATATATATATATATATATATATATATATTCCATCCTTATAAATCCTAACTCTGTTCAACATGGCTCTCTTCACCTAGCATGATTGAAGACCTGTTTCCATGCTGGTTGGCGTGTGTGTGTGTGTGTGTGTGTGTGTGTGTGTGTGTGTGTGTGTGTGTGTGTGTGTGTGTGTGTGTGTGTGTGTGTGTGTGTGTGTGTGTGTGTGTGTGTGGTGGGAGAGGTTAACAGGACATAATGAGCTGTTTGCCAAAGACAGAGATAAGTGTTGAGTTTGAAGATATGGCTTCTCAGCAGACACAGCACACCATCCCTTCAGGTCCCGTATGGCCTAGACCTGCTGCTGGACAGACGGCAGTCCCAGCCCTCTCAAAACACAATCTGGGCTGTTTTGACCTGCATCCGCCTGCTGAGGCTAATAAATGCTCACGAGAAGGAACACAGCAGCTCGGTAGGGATTGAATGTGGAGCCACAGCCACGGTGGTTCAGCACATTGAGTTTTAAAAACTAGAAGGTAGTCGTTAAGAAATCACAAAATGACTAAAACCAACAGAAGCACCTTATAGTGCTATAGTTATAATGACAACAAAAACGATACTAATACTACTACTAATAATAATAACAATAATAACAATACAATATACTAGTGGTAATAATTCATTATCATTCAAAAAAGGATACTAATAATAATAATATTTATGATGTAATTCTAATAAAATAAGAAACCTAAAATACAATAATAGTTATTATAGTAATAATCATATTAACTATAATATTATAACAATTAGAATAATGTAGAATAATTAATAATCTAGAGCACAGACTTTGGTGTGTGACGATTATGTGAACTGTATGATCTTGGTGGGTAGTGATCATGTCTACTGTATGATCGTGGTGGGTAGTGATCATGTCTACTGTATGATCTTGGTGGGTAGTGATCATGTCTACTGTATGATCTTGGTGGGTAGTGATCATGTCTACTGTATGATCTTGGTGGGTAGTGATCATGTCTACTGTATGATCTTGGTGGGTAGTGATCATGCCTACTGTATGATATTGGTATGTAGTGTGTATGTCTTCTGGATGATATTGGTGTGTAGTATGTTTGTCTACTATATGTATACATGTAGTACAGGACTAGCAGATGTCTGGATTTGACCTACAGCCTTGGGGCTGGGACAAGAAAGCTTTCATCCTTCTTGTGTATTTGTTTGTGTGTTTGTGTGTGTGTGTCTGTTTGTGTGTGTCTGTGTGTGTGTATGTGTGTTTGCGTGTGTGTGTGTGTGCGCGTGTGTGTGGACGTGTGTGTGTGTGTGTGTGTGTGTGTGTGTGTGTGTGTGTGTGTGTGTGTGTGTGTGTGTGTGTGTGTGTGTGTGTGTGTGTGTGTGTGTTGTCATATTTGTATAATGTGTGCTAAAAAAATCAATAATCAGAATGGTGGCTGGTTTTGTTTCTGATGTGATGTCTTTGTTATTGGTTAATAAAGTGCTATTCAATTATATCCTACTTAATGTAAACTACATGTAAGCTACAGGAAAGAAGAAAGTAAAGAAAAGAGAGACGTTTTTTGTAATGGTCTGTCATTTTCTAGTTGACTGGGAAACTGTTGGTGTTACTGGCGGCTATGGGATAGGGAGGAAGTGTGTGTGTGTGTGTGTGTGTGTGTGTGTGTGTGTGTGTGTGTGTTGTATGTGTGTGTATGTATATTTGAAGTGTGTGTTAATGTTGTGTCTGTGTGTGTGTGTGAGTATGTGTGTCAAAGTGTGTGTGTGTGTGTGTGTGTGTTTGTTTGTGTGTGTGTGTGTGTGCGTATGCACGTGTATGTGTGTGCCTGTAGTCTATTGCCTGGGGGCTGGTGAGGGCAGGACACAGGGCTTGATGGCGATGGAGGAGAGAGTGGTGCAGACAGGATAAGAGGAACCCTGAAGAAGACACTAACGCGTACTGAGGACGCCCGCTTATGTAATGACTTGACTTTTGTTTGGCAGTTGTGATAAAATTGTTTTCCAATTATAACAAAAAATAGATTCAAAGTATTGTGCATATTCCCATATTCAATAAATATATTATGACTTGCATATTATCGCAATCCAGTGATAATCTTTGTGTTTGGTAAAAATCAAAGTCAAAATTCATCATATAATTCATGACATTAGGAGAGGCTATACTATTGATGATATTAGAATTACATTCATCAACATCATTTATTGAGGATATCTTCTTGCATCTATCAGAAGCAACGTTTCAAAACATTGTAACATGAACAATATACATAAAAACATTTGCGTTCTTATGCGTGAGCGATGTCTGCGTGCGTGTGGGTCTGTTTGTGTGTCCCTGTGTGCGTGTGATGTCAGCTTGCCCACGGCGTGGCACTAAAATGGGCTGTGCTGAATTTAAATCAGGTGACTGAACAGACCGGGGTTTCATTCTGAGACAAGCCCAGAGTATTGTGTAATGCCCACTCCCACAACACTGACCCCCGTGCACACACATACATGATCCCAGATACACACAACCCTCACACAACCCTTCTCCAGCTGCATAACAACATGTACCCGGACCCTCTCCTGCCTCCACAAACGCCACTGCGGTCGCTCCAGTTTGATTCACATCTGAGTTCACATTGGGACTGAGGTGCAGCAACACCTGATTCAAGCTGAATATTTTTTTTCCAACTGTATCAAAATAAGATCAGCTTGAGATTTATTTTATTATCCTGTGAGAGAGTTCTACCAGAAGATTCCGGGCCGGGACTTTGGGCTCGCTGCTCCGTTGGACCGTAAGTTCTGTCTGGGAGCTGAGCACGAGGCTGTCCAGCCACCGGTGGATGCAGAAGACGGACGTCACCATGTGGATCCCCACCCCCAGCATGACCGTCCCGCAGCGCGTGGTGCTGTACGCCGCGGCGGGCCTGGCGCTGGTCAACACCCTGGGCTTCCTGGTGCTGTTGGTGCAGCTGAACCAGCAAGGGGTCCGCCTGGATCGGACGGAGAGCCGGCTGGCGCTGGTGGAGCAGAGCTCCGTGGTGGAGTTCCTCCAGGAGGTGCCCAGGAGAGGTGCGTCGCTGCAGGGGGCACCGACGCGGGGGGAGCAAGCCCAGTACTCCAGGAACAAGAGGAGTCAGGAGGGGGAGAAGGAGGAGATGATGGAGACGACGGAACCCACCCAGGACGACACACTGGACCTGGGCCATCAACAGCACCACCACCACAGTCAGGAGGAGCTGCTGGTCCAGGAAGCAGGGGAGGACTTTGGGAGGAAGGTGATGAGCGAGGGCAAGGGCAAGCACAAGCAGCGTCACCATGGACACCACAAGGTGGAGGTTCAGGACGACATGATGACGATGATGACCTACTCCATGGTCCCGGTGAGAAAGCCCTTTACCCCTCTCTGTGTTCATGAAGTCATGCCACCTTTGAATGTGTCCCTCTGTCCTCTATACGATTACATCATTATACCGGTGTTGGATTCAGCGATCAATAGTAGCGTAAATGCGTGTGCAAAATGACATGGTGGCATTAATTGTATTTTATTTGCCCCCCCATCTAGATCAAACTGCTCATTGATATTTGCAACAGCACTAAGGGAGTATGCATCGCAGGTATGTCTTTAACCTAATAATTATTGCATTAATATTGCTGTATTTCTGTTGTTGTTGTTGCTGTTGTTGTTGTGGTGGTTGTTGTTAATGTTATGATGATCACCATTGTTCATTAAGTTATTAACAGCTGCTGCTTTTTCTTATTCCTTCTTGAATTCTTATCCAATGACGTCACATTTATTTTTCAATTGCAGGACCGCCAGGGCCTCCAGGTACGCAACACACACATTGACCTAAACCCTTCAATTAAAGTGTCTAAATGTACCCAACCCCCTGTGTCCTCGGCGTACTCGATGACCCACATGCCTGGCTCCCTGCCCTGGGTGACGCTCTCTTTGTGTGGGTGTGCAGGGCTGCCCGGTCGGGACGGGCTGCCGGGCCACAATGGGACTGATGGCATCCCAGGCCTGAATGGAGTGCCCGGGGCCGACGGGAAACGTGGCAAAAGAGGTACAGCGGGAGTCGAGGTCTGCGTCTGTTGTTATCAGAGCCTGCAGGCGCCCACAGGATGCCAGAGAGATGGGTTTGGTGTAAAGGAAATGGTCCAGTGGTGGAGTGTAACCTAAGGGGTTAAATATGGCACACCAACACATAGACACATGCACACACGCAGCGCATTGTATGCGCACACGAATGCAGTCACACACGTGAACTTGTAATTACACACACACACACACACACACACACAAACACACACAAAACCATGACCATTTCCTCCAAAAGGTTGTCATTGTTCCAGACACATGAGTCAGAATGATGAGAAGTCTAAGAATCCAAAGGTTTTCCACCGTGGGTGCCTCCCTGCTCATGAAACATGAGTGAGCTGGAAGCTGGGGATTCTAGGCTAATGTTATTCATGGCTGTGGTTTTTGGGCTGTCGCTGAATGGGACCGGAAGAGGCTTTCTCCGCCGCATTCTCCCACTTGACTGCTGCCCAGAATGAACCTGAAAGACGGACAGCATGAATCACCATGCGGGCATTCAATCGGGACATTCACTTAGTGCTCTCAAACGGCCTCAAGTCTATTGCATTTACTGTATTTCACACCGATTCTGTCCTCACACGACAGGTGACCCAGGTGAAGCAGGCCAACCAGGGGATGCAGGCCCGCCAGGTGATGCAGGCCCGCCAGGTGATGCAGGCCTGCCAGGTGAAGCCGGGGCACCGGGTGAAGGAGGAGAGCCGGGACTGCAGGGCTCCCCTGGAGAGAAGGCCGCAGCCTCCAATGAAGTCATGCTCGAAGGCAAGTAGGAAGAAGGAAGATAAGACACTTCTTGGAAACCACGATGGTCTCTGATAATTGAATAGCAATGTTAAAGGTAGTCAAAGTGTAACTGAGAACTAAGTCTGGTCTTCTTTCATCTCCACTAGGTCCCCAAGGGCCCCCCGGTCCTCCGGGGACCCCGGGACCCATGGGGCCCCCAGGTCCTGCCGGCCCCCAGGGGCCCCCCAGAACCAAGAGTCAGCGACCCCATCAGCACGCTTCACAGACCATGGGTGAGAACCCTGTGGTGAACCCTGAGATGTTGTTTTTTGGATTTTTAATGATCCCGGTCACTCACCGGTCACCCGATCACATCCATGTCTGCTTTCAGATCCACTGCATGCCGTGCCCAACGACGAGAACGCGCACAGAAAATTGAGTGAGACGCCAGCTCCAAAGAAGGGTATACCTCCTAGCTGTTGCATGTGAATGTTGGCCATGGGTAGGCGTTGCGAGCCGAAGGGCCCTGACTGATATCAGCGACTGACTGTGTTGGCTTTCTCTCCTCAGAGTGCCTGATCAAATCACTGATCAACCCCAGGAACGTGATCAAGATGACGAAAACGTTCGGCACGTGGATGAAAGACACGGCCCGGCCCAACGACGAGCGCATTTGGGTGGCCGAACACTTCTCAGGTAGGAGGACTTCACCGGACCGATGAGCGAGATGATGTCATAATCATGTCGTGTTTAAGACACTTTATGTGTTGATAACATGACATAAATCGAATTCCTTGTGTGTGGAGAAGGGAAGAATGATGACAGATCCATAGCTTGATCCATAACTTATTTTCATTCAAATGAATTACGACAATTCATTAACGTATATTATGACAATATATTATCCATGAGTTTATTTTATTTCTGTACCTGTGACAAAACCGATCCTTCTGCACTGGAGACTGGATGTTTCCACTGCAATGAATTCCAATCCATGTGTGTTGTCTCACAAGGCCGCGTGGTAATGGAGTATAAAACCGGCGGATCCTTCCAGAACCACAGCAGTGAGGTGATTGATTTGAAGAAGTTCTACCAGGGCTGCGGCCACATGGTCCACAACGGATCCTTGTATTTTCACATCGCCGGGACCTCAAACATCGGCAGGTAAGTCATTCCCTTCATCCGACGATGACGACAATCAAGGATGCTCCACACGCTCATTTCTGCGAGCCTCTGAATAGAGAACCTGCAGAACGTAAACGTTCACATTATCTCCACAGATTCGACCTGTTGACCAAGAAGCCAACAGGTCACCTGTCCATTAACAACGCCATGCACCACAGCCTCTCCTACCTGCTGGCCAACTCCAAGACCTACTTCAAAGTGGCGGTGGACGAGAACGGCATGTGGCTGATCTTCGCGTCGAGCGTGGACGAGAGCATCATGGTGGCTCAGCTGGACCAGAAGACCTTCTCCGTCACGTCCTACATCAACACCACCTACCCGCGCACCAAGGCCGGCAACGCCTTCATCACCTGCGGCGTCCTCTACGTCACCGACACCAAGGACACCAGGGTCAGCTTCGCCTTCGACCTGCTGAAGGGGAAGCCGGTCAACGTGACCTTTGACCTGAGGTCTCCCGGGGGCGTGCTGGCCATGCTCTCCTACAGCCCCAAAGAACGCCTCCTGTACGCGTGGGACCACAGCCACGTGCGGCTCTACGTGGTTCACTTCCTGTCTGACGACTGAGTATGTCTATGTATAATGTATGTATTTATATCGTATATACACCGCGCACAAACAGGTACTCGAACAATCATGATCACGTGTTCTTTCCATGGGACGTAAGCATGTTTTTAAAAGCTTTGGCTGACTGCTGCCATATCTTTTTATTGTTGTCCTATTTTCTAGGCGTCATCCGTAAGACTTAAGTATACGAGAGCTCAAATGTATGTTTTTACTAAGGTTTGCAATACAAATAAGTTGTATAATATGGTTCGATTTTAATATTATTTGATTGGGAATCCAAGCATTCATTCCGTATTTATTTATTGTGGTTCATTGTTAAACTGAACATTTGTGCTGTATTTATTCCCTGCTCTTGCGTTGGATAAGAAACCATGAACCACATAATATTGTGAAAGCGCTTTGTTGTCATTTATGAGAATTTCAACTTACTTCCTGGTTTCAATGTAGTTTCTTGTGCACGATTTTTCCTCATCTATAAATTGCATGTGAATCAAATAGAATAGAACGTAATTCCAGAACCTTCCAATACTTTGGTTCAGACAAAATGTCCCCAGCCTTGCAGTGATGACCACAAGTAGTGACAGCAAACCAAAAGACCAAAGCAGCATAAAAATCAACCCGATGAAATCAAAATAATTTATTAACCTTACAAAGGCAGCAGTCTGACAACGGCGGTTCTCCCACAAGCCTCCAGACTCAAGTGCTCTGGGGTCTCCCTACGTTGTTGGCCTCATACTTGCATTAGGTGTAGCCTACACACATCCACACATACAGACACACACACACACACACATGCATACATCATACAAAACCACACGCAACAGCACACACTATTTGGACCACTATTGAAACACATAGATGCATACAGTACACATGGCGGGCGATGGTGGGAGAGAAACACAAATCCTTTTAATAAATACCACACATACACTTAACAAAAGGTACATCTATTCCAGCTGGTATGTTCAAAATAAAGAAAACATTTTTATGTTTGTACAAGCTGTTGTGGTACTTCATATATATATATTTATTTATATTTATATACTTTATATTAAAACTATTTCAAACTTCTCACTACTCTGCCAAATAAAGCCAGACATTCATTTGTATATAACAGTAGTTTCTTCTTTGTTAGCCTATCCGTTTGAAATAAAGGTTTGTTTTTTATAGTGTCTCAAGAGTTGAGTGCAAATATTTATTTGTGATGAGTGGAAGAGTTTAAAACAACTAGTGAGAAAACACACACTTACGTACAGTATAGCATGTTGCACTATCTCCCTGTTTGATGCAGTAACACTCCTTACATTCCTAACATAAAAGGCAATAAGTTAACATAAATAGTTGTTTTTTTACAAGGGAATCACCAAACAACCAAACAAACAAACAAACAAACACAAACATAAATTACTAAATTAAAAACAAACAAGAAATTATATTTAAAAAACAACAACATCTTGTGCAAAACCAGAAAGTGAACCTTTTGTGTTTCTGCTCACAGGGGGGCAGGACTTTGGGGAAGGGGCGGGACTTAGAGTTGTATTGGGGGGGCTGACCAGACAAATGAGACACTTAAACCACAGTCACAGAAGTTCAAACACGTCGTCACCCTAACAGGGACGAGGGCAGGCAGGCAGGCAGGCTGGGAAAGTGAGGAAGGAGAGGGGGGGGGGCGGGCGTGTACAGATGGCGGACACTGGAACGTGGGGTGAGTGGGTGTGGGTTTGATTGGGGGGTAGGGGGCACACACACACAGAGGAAACAAGAGACCCCCAGAAAAATGCGGCTGGAGCCTTCCAGACCAGGGCAGGTCTGAGACGGTGTGAGCGGGCAGCCAGTGGAAACACACAGGGCACGACCAGAGCAAACACAGAGTCCCCCCCTCCCTTCCACCTGGACATGGAGGAGGGGGGCAGTGAGGTTAAAAAGCATTGAAACTAAACTTTGGGTTCCAACAACTTGATTCACAACTCTAATAAACCACTTGACTTCATCACAAACCACAGTGCTGGGTAAAAGTAGATGCGAAGAGAAATGTCAGCATGTGGGCACAAAATGACGACAGTTAGACACCTTTTTTTGAAAGTTTTTGCTTGAGCACTTTTACAGAGCACTACCAAGAGACCTGTGATTGCACCGCGGAACGACAACAGGACATGCATAGCTTCCCCACGGACGCACTCTACGACTAGAGATTCTGGAATTAAATGACTGTAAATCTAGCGTGTTAAAAAATCAAGTATGGCCGACCGTTTGCGTGTCGCTTCTCTGCGCTCTTGGTTGTTCGGGAGAAAAACAAAGTTGATACACATATTTAAACGCTGAAGCGTTCTTCCCTTTAAGGACGTGACGCCATGATCGTCTTTTTTTTTTTTTTGTCAACAGCAAACCTGCGGAACAGCGCGCGGGAACAACAGAAAAATAATCACCGAAAGCGGAGCCCTCTCTAGAGCTCCTTATTCCTTTCCTGTCCTGACAACACACACACACACACACGCACGCACACACACACACACGCACGCACACGCACCAGTAACATCCATTCGAATCACTGTTACACAAGCCGTCGTGATTACTCCCTCTCTCTCTCTACCACTCTGTCTCTCTCTCTCTCTCTCTCTCTCTCTCTGTGTGCGAGGCCTGCAGCAAGGTGTGTGTGGGGCGGCGGCGGTGTGAGTGGGGAGCAGCTAGTGGGGGGTGGGGGAGGAGGGGGGGGGGGCTGCAGAGCTACAGGCCGTCGTAGATGCTGCCGGGGAGGTTGTAGCGGTCGGGCAGCACGCGCATCTTCAGCGTGCCGTCGGCGCCGCAGGTGAAGATGCGGTTGCTCGGCCGCGTCTCCACCTGCATCACCCCGGCGCCGATGTTGCGGAAGATGGACTGCTTGGCGTGCTCGGTGCTGAAGGAGTGCATGAGCCCGTGGCCCGCCATCTTCCAAACCTGGGGGAGACACATGGGGAGAGAGATGGGGAGGAGGGGGGGAGGGTTAGATCAAGAAGGCCTGGGACGAAGGACTAAGGACTAAGTCTGTAGCTGGCCGACATGCCGCTATGGACCCCCAACCCAAACACACGATACCCATGGAATACATTGAGTTTATTCACCCCCCCCCCCCCTCACCTTCATGTTGCCCTCGGCGGAGCCGGTGACGAAAAAGTCCTCGGAGGCGTCCAGGGCCAGGGCCTTGATGGCCGAGTCGTGCGCCTGGAAGGTGTGCAGCAGCTGCCGCTGGCGGATGTCGAACACGCACACAAAGCCCTTGCGACCGCCCGTGATCAGCAGCTGGTGCTTGGACGCGTACTGCAGCACCGTGGCGCCGTTCTCGTGGCACGGGAAGGCTGGCCGACGGGACGATGGATAAAGAAATGGAATTCAATAAATACGTCTTTATATTGGGATGTGTGTTGATGTTGTATTGATGTGTATTAATTCTACCGATACGTATTCATATTGTGGTATGTAATATAGGATGATATGTTTGCATTGTAATACGCATTCATGTTTTGATCCAAGTTCACATCGTGCTATATATTAAATCAATCAATAAAAATCCCCCCAAAAAAGAGGCATAGGCACACAGGCACACACGTCAGAGCAGGTGGAGTCGCTAGGAAAGTTCTGTCTCCCAGCCCAAAGGGGCTAGGTTCGAGTCCCTCACGCCTTCTCTGCAGCGTACCTGCGGGCACGACACCCTGCCCCTACCTACTGCTCAACAACAGGAGGTGGGACTTGGGTATAAGTGTCGAGGGGCGACGAGGCTTCTCTTACCGTGGACCATGGAGTTGCTGGGAGAAACCAGAGTGTCCCACAGGCACACGTTCCTGTGGGGACCAAGACACGCGTTAAATACATTAGCGTTAATGCCCGGATTTTGGTTTTGGCTACATGCTTCAGGTGTGGAGGGTGGGCGTGGTTGCTGACTTGTTGTCGTTGGACTGGCCGGCCGTGGCGATGAGGCTTGAGGACGTGATGAAGGCAAAGTCACCGCAGGCCTTCGTGTGGCACTGCCAACTCTGGGGTAAGGAGAGGGAAAAACAGAAGGATTCGACGGGAGAACACCTTACACGTGGCTGATCTGTATCACGAGATGTGGGTACTACTCACCAGGTAGGGCTTGGGGTTGGAGGATGTCTGGTTGACTTGCCAGAGACTGAGGTAGCCCTCGCCGTCTGCGACGCCACACTGCGGGAGACACACCGCAAGGATCGCCGTTTACAACTTGGTGGACGAAACACAGGCGGTGGATGTGGCAAGGAGGTCTGTGTGTGTACTCATATTTGTGTGCATGCATGCGTACGTACGTACGCATGCATGCACACAAATATGAGTGCACACAGACGTGGCCACCCAGACATATATAAACTGAACATGCCAAGTGATGATTTCGCATGAGACTAAAATGACGAACAGAATCACCCCAATGTATTGAATCATGTGGATGATATGAACAGTGCAGGGGGTTGGACATCCTTCGATCCTCCACAGTGTAAACTAAACTCAGAGCGTGACATAATGTGTGAAGAGCCCCAGGGGGCCTCACCTTGTTGCCCTGGGAGTTGAAGTAGAGGCGGGTGACCCTGGCGTTGCCCGCCTGCCTGAAGCAAATGAGCTGCTGGGGTCTGTTCCACTCAAACATCCTCACGCTGCCGTCCTGAGCGCCCGTCATGTCTGAGCACGCGCGCACACACACACACACACACACACACACACACACACACACACACACACACACACACACACACACACACACACACACACACACACACACACACACACACACACACACACACACACACACGATAATAGTAGTTGATTTCATTTGCAAAACAAAACTTTGAAACAAAGCTACAAATCAATGAATAAAAGTGAAGACGTAAATAAAATGCATGACAATAACAGTCAATACAGATCATTCTAACATTACTAATGACGTATGAGTCACTTACAATACTGATAAATGGGGTGTGAGGTCATTCGTTTCACGTTGTTCAAGTTCCTCTTCATGATCTGTGAAAGGAAACAGCGGGAACGTTAGGAAGACTGGACAGTCTGGCCTTGATGTTAACCTCCGCAGTACTCAAGCTTGTTCTGCATGCACGTGTAGATCAGAACATTTGACCCTAAATGAGGTGACTGCATTTATTTGATTTGCAGATTTTGTGCCGACTGCTATTCCATTTCTGTGGGTATTGTTCACTCGTTTTAATAATTACACCCATCGAGTGTCAAACATCGACACCCAAAACTATATATATATATATATACATATACACACACACACTGCGTCCCTGGCTGAGCATGACGCAGATCTGTACCTTGGAGGAGTGGGGACACTCTAAACACACCAGCAGGGACGCTATCAGACTCAGCACGCAGGCTGTTTAGTCCCCACAGATCAGTTGGGCCAGACTCACTGATAACCAGTGATACAGACCATAATACAACACACACACACACACACACACACACACACACACACACACACACACACACACACACACACACACACACACACACACACACACACACACACACACACACACACACACACACACAAACACAGAAGAAGAAGAAAGGGAGAGAAAAATGCCTACACCTTAAAAGCTGTGTGTTTTTAGGAATTATAATTCACTCTTAGAGTAGATCAGGAAGGAAGTAGAAGGGATCAAACCATCTAGAATGCGTCACATATCAAACAGTGGACCAACATAACACAGGGGCCAGAAGGGTTAACAAAGAGACGGCCAGTACAGGGAACTCAGAAAGCGTCCCCCTGCTGGCAACTACATGCCACTACGCACACACAACACCGTTGGCGGCTACTCTGTGCCGGACGGTGTATGCGTTTATTCTCTTACCACGCTGGCCCCCATGCTGGTCTGCCCGCTGCCCAGCCAGGGCATGGAGGCGGACACGGCAATCTGTTGGGGGGCAAAGGGGGAGCTGCTGGCCTGGGCGATGTTGGTGTGAGACGAGCGGTAGTCCACATCGTCGGAGCTGTGTTGTAGTGAAACAAACCAGTTCTGTTTACAGTGTAAATGGAGCATGGATGTCATGGATTTCACTTTTTAGCTGCAAAGAATTGCATACATTTATGTAAGGTTATGAGAATAATTGATAGATAGATAAATACTTTAATAATCCCAGAGGGAAATTATTTTTGTCACGAACTCCAGATATACATACACAAATAAATAAATAAATATTAAGAATGCACTTTAGTGTGGTTATTTTTTTAAGCTAAAATGTAAATTTAGGCAGAGTTGTGTTGTCATAGCCGCCAATACCAATATTATTGGCTATTTTTTCTAAGAGAGGCCTTAAAATGACAGCATATCCCAAGCAATGGCCCTTGAGCCCCGTGGGCCTGACCTGCGGGACTCTTTGTCAAAGTCCTCTCCTATCCAGGTGAATGGCTGGGCAGCCACCAGCGTGGACACATCCACCTCCTGGACGTCATGCGTGGACGCCAGCACGATCTCGTTGGAGTTGGCCTGTCAAAGGACAATACCAAGGTATGGTTGATCCAATGTCATCGATCATCACAGCCTTTGATTTAAGCTGCCTGCTTCCGCTAACAAATACAAAACAACGTGAAAATCTGCTAGGACCTTCAGTCTTTGTGGATCTGGAAGTGCCAGGGTACTGAACCCGTACCTTGTTGATGGCAAAGGCCATGATGATATCGGACTCCTTGTGGATGATTTTAGCTTTGCCCCCTGGGTAGCCCAGATCAGCCTCCACCTGGTTACAAAAAAGGTATCAAAACAAAGAGAAACAGGATGGTTACTTTGATGGATTCAATTCAGATGGATGTAGCTGGTCTGCCGCACACAGTGATCATGCAGGTTAGTGGGCTGGTGTGGAACAGCGTGTCCAGGGAGTGTCCTGGCCCGAAGGGGAGACTAAAGTGCTTCCCCCAACAGAATCATCCCCCAAAATGGACAGTGGAGAAAAAGGAGGGATAACGGAGACAGAGGGCCAAATGTGAGTCGGTTAGAACGGAAACACAGAAATCGGGAAGGAGAGGCCATGGCAAGGTCATATTTATACAGGTCAGCTGAGGTTAGGGAGACTTTCCCGGGCAAAAAGTGAAGGCAAAGGAACCCTCAAAGCATCTAGGTAGAGAGTAGACCTCTGCCAGAAAAGACAGAGGGAGGGATGGAGATAGCGCCAACGTTAGGCCATGCTGGAAAGTCATCATCCAATGCTAGGGGTTGGAGGAAAAGCTGAACCTGGATCTGGAACAGAAGAACTTCTTCCATTGCCTTAAATTACCTGGTTTTATTCACGCATGTGACTGTGTGATAGTGATACCCAACCCTTCCACTCACCAAAATAAGACGGACCAGAAGACAAGACGATTGGGTGTATACGACAGACAGATTGATTGGCTGATTGACAAGAGAGAGGCCCAGAGCTTGAGAGGGGAGCGATACTACCTTATGAGGACTGCTAGCTCCTGCAAGGCACTTTTTGCTTAGATGGTCCAAGTGGTTTTCTACACACTGCACAACATAACACACACACACACACCAAAAGCAAAATGGACGCCGCAACATAAAACGCACAAACACACACGCAAAGCACAGCATAGCACAACAAACATGCACAAACACACAGTTACACAAACAAACTGACAAATGAGTATAAAGTATATAGTATCTATACTGTATAGTATTTACACAGTCTTTGAATAAAAAAAATAAAAAAACGCAATGTTTGTGTCAACCAAACAACCAACATGTGTTCACAAGTCATGAGGAAGGAATCAATGCATAGATAACGACATAATAAAAGGTGAGCATTCAGACTGCACCAATGTCTTAGATACATCTAAGACATTGGTGATTGTACACATTTCACTAAACATCTCTGATTGTACACATTTCACTAAACTGTGGTGGAGTTGTTGATGTCTGAGGAAGTGATAGCAATAGCCATAACAATACCGGACATAAATGCCGTATCTTAAAATAAATATCGATTGAGAGAAAGTTATCAAGATAATATCAAACATTTTGGCTGCATAGATCCCTCATAACAAAACCATAAAAAAAGAAAAAGAAATGAATAAAAAATACTAAACTGGTGATTGTTTTTGACTTCACAATTGAAATGTCTCAATCTTTTAAAATGATATAATGAGTTAACCAGATATTGTTCTCTGCACACCGAAGCAACAGACCTCAACGTGGGAAGTGAGGAGTTTCGCACATCAATTCAGGCATCCAAAAAATGAAAATCAAAAAAATAAATCAAACTATTCGTTGGATTTATTTTTTTGATTTTCAACCAATTATAAAGAAGTATTAGAGTCTTAACATAAAATGAATAGAGAGATATGGAAACTGCTCTGACCTCACACTGCCTCCTCTTCTTGGTGAAGATATAACGAATCAAAGTCTCCTGGAGGACTTCCTGTTTCACCAGGAAGTGCCAGAGGCGCCGGACCGGGAAGGACGAAGTATTCTTAGTTCTGAAAAGAAATAATTGAATGATTGAAAAATCGTATTTAAATATACTAACTAATTTAAGATCGGCCAGGCATATTATTTCGGAAGTCTTTTTGGTTATATCTGTGGAAATTCTCCTCACATCATGACCGCAATCAATAAATAAAATGCTCAGACTATGAAATTAAATGAATCTTGTAACTGTGGCTGTCACCAGCCTGTAATAAGCCTGTCCAATTATTTTATTTGGCCCGAATAAAACGTTAAGATTGCCTATCTACTGCACAAACTTGTGACTTCTATGAAATTACAGAATATGTAGGTTCCAAAGGGAGAATCTATTTATTTAGTGTAAAGGTTCAGATCAGGATGATCGCTGAAACTGAAAGAGTTAACAAAAAAAAATATTTCACCTTGCAACTCATGATCTTAATGCCAACCTACCACTAAATATATTTTGAAAATGCATTATGCACAGTAGAGAGCAATTATTTCTGCCTTTCAAATAATTGAACATTGATTTTTGCTGTTGATAATTTAGCAACTGAAGAGAAATGTAATGGATTCACTGGATCAGATTATGAGGATTTACAATGTTGAAAAGTTGAAGCATTGACTTACACTTTACAGACAGCTATGACCACAAACTTATTTAGAGCTAGAGGTTATGCAACTGGCCCTTATATTTGTGGAACTATTATTGAATGGTTTTGGGATTGCATAACTATATAATATACTGAACAATAATATACATGGCATATATTTTAAATACATAACTGCCAAAAGGGAAACAAATCTCTTTATAGTTTGGCTCAATTTTGTTATAATGTCTTTAAGTTGGGCATGCTAGAAGGTTGATTTAACTGCCACGCGACTTCAATCATTTCATGCGAACATTCAGCGTGCTTGAGGTTGTGGATTTTCCAGTAAAATAAGAAGTTATCTTTTTTGTTGGTGCTCCTACATTTTAAGGAGCCATATACACACAAGTATGATGGGCCTTTCATATGTCTTTCGGGAGGCGTCCTCATAGAACCAGGGGTTTGGGCTAGGGGGAGGAATTGCTGTGGTGGCTAGGGTAGAGATTCACTACAGCAGCACCAAGCAACGGAGGTAAACAAACAGGGAGGATGCCAGCTGACAGTAGGGTACTGCGATTGGACAAATAATTGGCAGTTCAACGCCAGTGCAGGCATGTGTCATTAAACATTTAACAGCTGTATATTAGAAGCACAAATTATAGGAAGGTTTTGAATACGGTTGCTCTTAGGTAAAAAAGAGTTAGTCTGGAGGGCTTGTGTGTAAAGGAACGTGTGCTCACTTGAAGGGAGTGTTATCTGGCTCCAGCATGGCCTTGTGTCGGAGAATGGCGGGCCCCCCTGCAGCACTGAGGTCAGTGGGGAAGGTGTTGATGTAGTTTGGAGGGGGGCCCTCAAACTTGTTCATCCTCTCCAGCAGCAGCTGCTCCCAGTTCTCCAACGTCTTGAGCATGGCGTTGCAGAGAGGGGATGTCACGGGCAGATCTGAAGGCGCACACCGACACACACACACACACACACACACACACACACACACACACACACACACACACACACACACACACACACACACACACACACACACACACACACACACACACACACACACTATATAATTTAATTTTCATGGATAAATCGAAACATTATTCTAAGGCAGTGATCAAGAAGTGAATTGTATAAAGGCATTGACAGTCATTTGTGTCTATAAAGACTCCTTAAGTTCATGCTCCCTTAAGTATTAGAATCTTTTGTGGCAGTATGTGATAGAAAGGAATTGTTTGTGCATGTGGTCAATGTATGTGTGTGTCTGTCTGTGTGTGCGTGCGAGTGTTCACGCACCTGTGAAGTCAAGGCCGGTGAGTGGGAGGAGGTTCTTGACGTTATGCAGCGACAGTTTGACCATGACCAGACGAATCAGAGACCAGCTACAAACAGACAGACGGGAGCAGGAGACAGACAGACGGACAGGTTGAAAGACAGATGGCCAGGGGATAGAGATCCTTCAATAACAACACGCCAACAGAGCAAAGTGTTGAGTGTGACTTGGGTCGTGGGCTCCTACCTATAGGAGTTGGGGTCCGAGTGTTCCGTCATCTGCGTGTCCGAGAGGAAGGCGTCATCATCGTCATCGTCGTCCTCTGCCGCGCTCTCGTCCGAGTCGTACAAAGCGCCGCTGTCCGCCAGAGGCAGGAATGGCTGGACAAAAATAGCATTTGTATTAGTGCTGATTGTACAATCAAATGTATACCGGCATCGTTCAGGCGGCCCTGAGGTCCCGAGGCAGACGGTTGGTGTTCTCCTGAGGGTAGCGTTCTCGCTACGTCCTCCGACAGCTCACCTTGGCCACGAAGAAGTCCCACATGCTGAGCTCGGGGGGGATGAACTTCTCCCTGTAGGTGGGCCTCTCCACGGGCACCGGGGGCGGGGTGGCCGGCGTCTCCTTGACGGGACGTCCCGGCACCAGCATCCGCATGTTGAACCTGCGCCTCTGTCTGTCCCCGTCCTCCACCTGGGGGGCCGGGACCGGCACCGCTGAGGAGAGGGGAGGGTTGTGGGGGGGGTTGGCGGGGTGGAGACGGGGGAGAGGTTTAAAGGTCTGTCAGGCGGCGGCGGGTTATGATAAGGGTACGTTCTTTCTGTCACACACAGCCAGTGCTGCTGTTCACACCGACTACAAACAAGAAGAGGCCGGGGGAGAGGAGCGGGTCAGCTTCATCCTCAAGCAGGAAACAGGTGAGGAAACGGATACGAGAGACGGCTTTGTTAATATGAGGCTAGCCTTGAGCTGGGTCTGATGTGCGGTGTTGGAATGGAACAGGTCTCATAACGAACCCTAACAGGTAGAGAGAAGGACTCGAGACGTACAAGGACACACACACACACACACACACACACACACACACACACACACACACACACACACACACACACACACACACACACACACACACACACACACACACACACACACACACACACACTACAAAAAGAGAACCCGACACTGCATCCAGACAAGAAACAAACACAGAGCTGTGCACAAACCTGCACCTTTATCCTCGGGGGGTACCTCTGGCACCACTAGGATCCCCCAGAACGAACCAGACAAGACACACACCAGACAGCACTATTAGACACGCACACACAGGGGCATTATGATATGGGAGTCAGTAGGCCTAGATAAATTACACATGACGCTATGAAACAAACAAAGACACATACATGGTCCACGCTGTTGGCCAAAATGCAAAATATCATGTGCATCAAGGCATGATATGTGTAGTGGCGAACGATGTAATGTTTAAAAACTCAGCCAATGCTTGCAGACACTAGATACGTTACACATGTATGTGAATTACAATTGAAGTAGGTACACCGCTACATCTACACACCTGCATGGCTATCTTTGCATGCGTGTGTAGGTGTGCGCAACCACTGTGCTATCTGCACTTGAGAGGCTGCCCTAACATTTAAAAGGCCTGATTTTTATCAGAAAATGCCTGGCATTTAAGACCCCCCCCCCCCCCCTCATGTCCTGCTCCGCTAGCAGCATTTCTCAAAAGGTCCTTAGCTTAGAAGAATTCATGAGCACCCTTCTAAGAGATACAGCCGCTTAATGCCAGCTTCTATCTGCTTCATTCACCAGCACTCTGTGTGTGAACACACGCGGGTGTCTGAATGGTCTGGATAAAAATACTTGCTACAAATCCAGCCCGTTAAAAGGCAGTTAGAATCACTCCACTTCCAGCGAGCAGTATTCAAATATACTTTTACCAATGGCTGCCAGTAGCACAGACGTATCGATCTGCTAAAAAGTGACCAAGGCCTTCACCACTGAAGGTACGCTGTTTACTGAAGGTCACCACTCATTATTGCTGTGATTCTGTTTAAGACTTACAGATACCAACTGTGGTCACTAACTGTAAGCGATGAACCGAGCTAAGCCCATCCCAAAACACAGAATCATCCGAGGGCTGGTAGTTGCAGCAACAGCAGCTCTGGTGTTTCTGCGTCGAGGCCTGTCATGCTGTACCTTCTCTGACCTCTGGGGGCAGCACAGCCCTGCTTTCTGAGCAGTCCAAGCTGGTGTTGGTCCTTGCTGGGAGGGAGGAGGAGGAGGAGGAGGAGGAGGAGGAGGAGGAGGAGGAGGAGGAGGAGGAGGAGGGAGGGGGGGGGGCACCACCAGGTGAACAAACAAGACAAAACCACGTGGACATGCTACACACAGCAAAAACAGCAAACACAGACCCACCCGTAAAAGGCACACACACAGCCGCAAACACACAGGTGCGGACACGCGCGCACGCTCGCACACACAAACGAACGCACAGCATTGATGGCTCATTATCAGTACATCGAACACAGATGCCTGCAATTCATCACAAATAGCTTCTTTTTTTTTTGTCCTTCCATTGTCAGAATGGGGCAGCTGCATGAATAGATGGTTTCCGTAAAGCATCTGCAACAGTGCAAACCTCAACATATTGATATCTATATATGTATGGAAATAAAATACACATCATGCAGAGCAGTCCTGCAAACCCAGCAAGTCAACACTGTGCAGACCATCAAACCAACAGCACTGCAATCCACCAGCTCCGTTACTCACAGCTGGCCTTGGAGGCTGCCTCCCCAGCGCTAGGCCCCGGCCCCCTTGGTCTGGGGGGCGGGGGGCGCTTAGGGGGCAGGGCGACAGCGGGGGTTAGGCTGGGGCCACTCTGCTCGGGCCCTCCTGTCTCCTGAGGCTCCTCTGGCCCCGCCGCCTGAAAATCTTCCGGCACTGGGACACAGGGCACAGGGTATACTCACTACACACCAGGGGCACTGCATGTACGCACACACACACAGGCACTCTCCTTCACACACACACACACACACACACACGCACACGTCAGCGTAATGCGACGCAGGTCCAACCGGGAAAGAGCCTGGAAGAAACACTGGTCTATGTGAGCATGCAGACACACACACACACACACACACACACACACACACCTGGGGGAGACAGGAGAAATAAAAAATGTCTCCTCCTAGGATCAGAATGGGAGAGGGGGTGTTCAGACTGATTGCCAGGTGAAAGGAGGAGCAGGAGGAGGGGGGGGGCAGGGGAATGGGAAGGGGACCCATGGGGATTGGACAACTCGTGGTCAGGAACACAAAAAGTGGGCGCGGCTGAGGTCCGAGGTCATGTCAGGGTACCAGACATTTGTCCTAAACTGTGCACCACCACCAGTTCAGAACCCCGGAGGTCAATCCTCCCCTAGTGAGCAATCTGGTCAGCAGCTTTTAAAAAGGACAAGTGAGGTGCAAATGCCTAAGAACCACACCGAAGGGGGAGGAAAGAGTTGATGAAATAAAGAAGAGTCAATAAGGAGAGAGCTTAGGTTGGACAGTCGTACCTGGTGGCGCCTCAAGCCTCTTTGGCCTGATGAGGATTTTGGCCCCGCCCCCGAAGACGGCGGCCCACATGCGGTTGTTGAGCGGGTGTGCGGCGAGGCGGAAGAGCTCGTTGCCGTTGTGGGTGCCCAGGCCGTGGATGAGCAGGGCCAGGTACACGGCCACCACCGCCTCGCACAGCAGCACGTTGAGCTGGGGCTGGTCCTGCTCCCTGGCCGACGCCACCAGCGCGATCAGGGAGGACACGCCTGGAGAACGGACACACGCGGTGTGGGTTAATGGTTCTGGGGTCCAACCGCCAGCCAGACGGTTCTATCTGCAGGCGTCCTCCAGCAGGATGCCTTAAGCCCCAACGCCCTGCTCCTGGATGACCCGGATCTAAATTCACTGCAAATCTCTTAGGATGAGAACTGTATGCTTAATGACTTAATATTATGTAGTTAGATGCGTATGTGGACATTAGTTTGTAAATACTACTGCTGTCTAAACCCTACAATTCTTAAAGCCCACATGAAAGTGGTTTTGGTATTGTAGTCAATAAAAAAAAATTGTGCAATCAAATAATTGTGCAATCAAATAATTTCCATCAAGCTAATGCTATCATGAATGTAATGCCCCAGTGTACATGCACACAACCACAGAGTACATTAAGGGCAACGCCAACGTCAACTTGATGAAAACATTTCCCCAGCTGAACATGGAGAGAGTCTGCCTCTGAAAGCACTGAATGCATTTTCGGAGCATAATCACGATGGCCTGATAAGCCTCTGTGTTTCCATTTCCTTCCCAGAGGCTGCGCTGCTCCCATTTTAGAACACCATCTGCCCCTCCCAGTAAACACAGACTGAATGCTTCCCTCGCTGCCATTTCACAGTCCTCCTATGCAGTCTGGCTTTGATGCTCACACACCAAAGCCAGAATTCTTGCCTTATCTCTCTTGCTACAGAATACAATGTAGATAGGATGGATTTTAGTGTCAAATTTGTGTGTAATGACGTTATAGATAAACATTTGAACAGCCGTGGGAGCCGCTATTGCCATGTTTTGTGTGTTCTTGAGTCATTTACAAGTGGATGTCTCCCTTCAGCCTCTTCTGCTTTGCAACAATCAGACCAATAGGAGGGCACACTTCTCACTGTAATGATCCTATGGCTTGAATTACTATTATTATTGAATTACTATTATAATGGCTGTAATATTATTATTACAGCCATTATAATGTCGGTCAACAGCATTCGATTAACTGAGTAGGGACCTCTGATTCATGGCCACCAATATTCAATCTAAAAAGGTTTCAAATGCATACGGCTCTGTAAGTGAATACGCATTCAACAGCCATGAATGGTCATCGGGAACCAGCAGTGGAGTGTAGGTTGGGACAGTGAGTAGCAGAGCTGCGGGGTTTGGGGGGGCGGGGAGTGGATGTCGTTACCTGGCCACTGTGCGGGAAGAGAGCTGGGGGTGAGGTGCTCCTCGATGCTCTCTGTACGGAGTCTCCTTCGCTCACTGAGCAGTAGGCCCTGGTACACCATGCCGGTGAACTGG
Source organism: Gadus morhua (assembly GCF_902167405.1). Lineage (NCBI taxonomy): Eukaryota > Metazoa > Chordata > Actinopteri > Gadiformes > Gadidae > Gadus > Gadus morhua. Next base: position 13,117,407 of record NC_044061.1, read on the forward strand.
TTGGCCTCAGCCTGGCTGCTGCAACACAGCACACAGCAGGTGGAGCGGTGAGTCATCCCCAGCGCTTTACAGAAGGAGAGCTCGCCTCCGGGTCTCTCTGCCTTGTAGCGACGCAGAGAAATGAGCATGGTGGCACACGACTCTTGCCATGCGTCGGCTTCCCCTTTTTGCACAGACTATAAGCAAGCCTGGAGGTGGATTGTATTTTAGTTTGCTCAACCCATGTATGTCAAGTATTTCTGTTTGTATTTCGCGGCAGCTTGCTTCCATTTGACTGCACTGCAGAGGCCGACTGAATGAGAGGCCAGCAGAGTGACTCACATGAGACTAAAACACGGCATCAAATGCAGGGCCATTACGAACAACAGCAAGTCATAAACAGAAACAAACCAGGAAGAGATAGGGATAGGGAGGGCAATAGAGAGAGAGAGAGAGCGTACCTGTAACTGTGGCTGTCACAGAGGGCTTGGTAGATGCATGCAGACAGAGATGCTGCCAGCGTGTGCAGAGCAATCACCTGAAACAGCACATTCTTTAAATTTCTACTCGAAAGAGGGCCTACATTGCAATGGCTAAGTTCGAGGATGCACTGCAGGACAATCAAATATCAGTAAAAATGTCCATTTCAAAATAAAATAAAATAAGAGAGAAAGAGAGCTAAAGAGCAAGAGGGACGATAGAGAAATGAGAGCGAGAGGGCCAGATAGCGAGAGAGGCAGAGAGTGAGAGGGCTGACCCGGTCGTCCCCGGCGCTGGGGTGTGGCGGGGTGTCCATGTGGGTGATGGTGTGGAGGATGTCGTGGATGTGGTTGCTGAGGTGGAGCACGGGGTTGGCGATGACCGTCTTGGTGGGGGCGATGCTGGCCGAAAGCAGGGGCAGCGTGGTGGGCAGAGGCAGCGGGGACTGGAGCTGCTTCACCGTTGTCTCCTGCAAGAAGGCATGTCACCGTCCATTACCCTCGACCACCCAGCCAGGTAACTGGCGGCCTTGGTTTGCATGTATTCACTGCTAACAGTCAATACATTCAATTCAGGTTTTTGCCTCATGATAGACACTACATAGATACTACATGATACTAATATAACTGTTCAAAGCAAATAATGAAAGATGGTGACGTCAATACAATGACTATGTCTCCAGATACTTTCTTTGTACATCCTATTGTGTATGAAATACTGGTATGATTATAGATTCACGTTCCATATTTGAGCAAGCATCTAAGAGATAATTAGAGACAGATTGAGTGAGTGAGTGAGTGAGTGAGTGAGTGAGTGAGTGAGTGAGTGAGTGAGTGAGTGAGTGAGTGAGTGAGTGAGTGAGTGAGTGAGTGAGTGAGTGAGTGAGTGAGTGATTGAGTGAGTGTGCGAGTGTGTGCCCTAACCTGCTGGCTCTCCTGCAGCAGGAAGATGAGCTCCATGCGTACGGAGGTGACGCCGCCGCCCTTGGCCCCGTGCAGGCTGCAGTAGGAGAGGAAGACGCGGAGCAGGGCCTGGTTCTTCCTCAGCCAGGCCTTGCGGCGCTCCGAGTGATGCTGCTTGGCCTGCAGCCGCCGCCGCTCCGTCTGTAGACGCTCATAGGCGCCCGCCTCCGTGCCGTCGGGGGCGTCGTCCGGGAGGTCCAGGGACGCGCTGCGCTCCCATTGCTCTGGCTCCTGCCTCTCCTCCTTCCCCTCCACCTGGAGACGGGACAACGGCAACCGCGGTGAGGGAAGGGTTCCAGGTGGGATGCGACGCACGGGCTCTTCATTTGACCGAGGCGTTTATTTTTTAAGCGACGGTACGGACCTTGTAGTTGCAGATCTTGTGCATGGCGCCGATCTCCTTCTCCAGCCAGTTGTAGAGCTGGAAGCGGAGTTTGCCTCCGTCCACCTCGTAGCCCGTGGCCAGCGTGCGCAGCTCCGTCATCAGGATCTTCAGGCAGGCTCGGAACTTCAGCTGCTCCGCGATCACGTCCACCTCGGACTCCCCCTGAAAGGACGTAGAAAGACGGCTTAATCCCTGTCGGACCCTACATTCAGATCATAACAGGGCATTGGCATTCCTGGAGGGAACTGAGGTATCAGTAGCAACAAAGATTTTATGAACATCAGATGCAGAATACAATAAACATACAGTATATATATATATAATACAATATTTTTCAACTGAACTATAATGTAATATACATAAACATTGATCATAAATGACAAGCATCAGAGTTGGAAATGTCTTTCTGCATATTGATCGCCATACCTGGGACTCCTCCTTCAGCGTCTGAGAGATAGGCTCCGCCTTGGTCTCTGCCTCTGGCTTCTTCATGGTGAGTCCTCCGTCCTCGTCATCATCATCATCTTCATCCTCATCCTTTTCCTTGCCCCAGTCCAGCTGCAGGCCGTCATCCTCGATCTGGACCAGAGGTTGGCTCCAGTCCAGGCTGCCTGCGCCGTCCCCCGCTCCCCAGGCGGGGGCGGGGGCGCTTGGGGCGCCCCAGTCCATCATCGCTGCCTGGGTGCCGTTCTCTACAGGCTGGCTGGAGGAGTTCACATTGGCCACGGAGGAGCCGTCGCTGAGGGGTGCGGAGCCAGACTTCTTGGTCACCTTGGGAATCTTGGACAGAACCTCTAGGGCAAGGACAGGACACCCGACCTAAAAGGCAAAGGACAGGGCAGCAGGTCAAAATACACAAAAGACAAGATGACTTTGTGACATTTGCAATGTTGGATCTTCTTTTATGTCAAACAAAGAGCAAACTATATGTTATTGTTTGTTTTTTAGTTTTTTTCTGTGTTGGTTAGGGAGTTTAACTCCCAGCCGAGTTACAATCCGTCCATCAGTGTACTTGTAGGCATCCCTGAGTTAGATGCCTAACCCTACCTGCTAATTAATGAACTCAAATAACTGGATGAAAACCAAGCTCGCCCCCCCACTGGGCAGTGGCACCCCACCTTGAAGTGTGCGTTGGCCGTGGTGAAGAAGAGTTTGCGCTCGATGAGGTTGATCTCGTCCACGCTGCTCTTCTCCACGGTTGCGGCCACGCCCTCGGGGGAGGCGAAGTGGCGGCGGATGATGAGCGGGTGTGTCCTGAGGTAGTTGTAGAAGCTGAACACCACTGGGTTGCACGACTTCACCATCACGTCTGAGGAGGGCAGCAGAGGGGACAGAGCAGGGGAGAGGTGGTGGAGAACATGTTTAAACGTGGTCGGAAGGCCTGCTTTGAATCACTTCAACGTCGCAAACGTGCCCGAGAAGATTTGTAAAAAAAACAACTAGATAAGCTATTTAAAAAAAATCCTGCTCCCCTTTAGACATATTTCAATTGAGCCATGACATAAATAATAATAAATAGTGCACAAACACACAAGGCAACTATTTAAACTTGTATCACCATGAAAGTGGACCAGCCGATGTAAAGAAGTGAATGCCACAATAACAACATAACTTTTTTTATTGTTTTATGTTCTTTATATCTTGTTAACTGCCAGTATTTTATGAGTAAACACGGTTACCTTATCTCAGGGAAGGCTGACCAGCTGATGTGAATCGGGGACATATTGCCCATTTGTTTAAAGCAGTGATCACACTCTAGCCGTGCTGAAATAAAAATGCCATATCACTGGCCAGGGTTCAAACCCATTTAGCAGACATATGAATAACAGTGTCTCATCTCTGTTTGGATGTTCCAGTTGGTCCTGCTGTTTTAATGGGGACTATAAGCACTACAAGCACAACCAAAAGGTCTGCGGCCGGCCAACCTTGATTTTCCTCCTCCTCTTTGGGTATGCGCTCTAGAAGCGTGTCAAGGGCCCGCGTGTAGTCCTTCATGATCCAGAAGGCGATGCTGCGCAGGAAGGGGTCCGGGTGCAGCCGGGAGCAGTGGTAGCCGCCGCCGTCGCGGTTGCATCCCAGCACCTTCTCGTAGAGCAGGCCCTGGCAGGTGGAGGAGCTCTCGAAGTCGGCCTCGTACAGCCGGGCCACGATCATGGCCAGCTGCAGGTCATCCATCTTCTCCAGCAGCACCTGGAAGGGAAAGTGGGCGGTGGGGAATGTTTGTTGATTGCAAACATTATTCATTCAGTATTCAAAACCTTATCTGCGTGTTTTGACTGTGCCACACTTCAAGGAGAACCGTGCATGCTGTTTGCATGTGAGGTTTAGACGGTGTGTCTAAACCTCACATGCAACTCTCTCTCTCTCTGTGTGTGTGTGTCTCTGTGTGTGTGTGTGTGTGTGTGTGTGTGTGTGTGTGTGTGTGTGTGTGTGTGTGTGTGTGTGTGTGTGTGTGTGTGTGTGTGTGTGTGTGTGTGTGTGTGTGTGTGTGTGTGTGTGTGTGTGTGTGTACACACACCTCTATTGCGTCTTTGAGGGAACCAGCCAGGAGGAAGAAGGCAGCAGACTGCTCAAAGCGCTGCTTGCCCAACAGAGAGAAGGCGTTCTTCAGGGCTGCCTTCCTCCAGCGGTCCTCCGTGAAGTTATTCTTGAAAAACTTAGTCATCTTCTCGTCGTGCTGCGACCTGAGGGGAGGAGAGGGGGGGGGTAATAGTCTCATATTTCCATAGTACAGATGTTATATAAGGCTTTCTGCATGAAAGTGAACTCTACTGGAGGCTCAACGCATACCTGAACAAGCCCCAGAGGACAGCTTTCTTCTTCATGGCCAGATAGAACAGAGCAGCATCCAATGGGTCATTGTTTCTCTGGAAGGCGGCTTTACCCACCTGAATAGGACACACACACGCACACGCACACATATTATCCAACATGCCGACAGTTCTAAACCTGAAGGCATTGTTACACATTGGAATTTAAAAAAATAAATTTGTTTAGGGTTTGAGATCCAAAAAAGGCTTTTACTATTTGATGAGGAAAGGGACATTTCGCTTAACTTTAGCGCGGTACTGTGGCAAAATAAAACCTTGTGTTCTAAAAAGGTACAACCCTTGTCCTCCTGTACCTTTTCCACCATCTTGCGCAGCGTGTTGATGTTGCGTATCCACCACCCCACGCCTACGGCCCGGAGCTCCGACCACTGAGGGTTTCCACGCTGCATGGCTGGGATCATGTTCAGCATCTCCTCCTCCGCCTCCGAGTGGAAGGCCCAGGCAAAGTGGCACGTGGACAGGCCTGCACCGGCCAGGGATGGACGGACGGACGCATGGGAAGTGGATGAGAGCGACGTAGAGTGGCATGTGAGCAGTCATGGTAAAGGATCCTGAGGTAAACCCCCCAAACACTGGGGGTCTCGTTCTACACAACGACCCAGAAGAGAGTGGGTTAACCTTGAGATGTCAAACTCCAACGAGAGTGAACCAACCATGAATCAAGGATCACCAAGGGCTTTACATTTGGCTCATTAAACACTCCCCAAGTGTATCAACAATCAGTGTTTTGGTTCACCCTCTGAAGGTTACGTTGATCACTCAGGGACCAGTGGGTCCAGTGTTGGTGCATCGGCAGCCGTTTACCCTGGTGGAGCAGCTGCATGCGGTAGAGCGGGGGCAGGGAGGTCAGCAGGCAGGTGTGCAGACGCATGGCCAGCAGGTAGCGCAGGCCGCACTCGTCCAGGGCCTCGCCCCCTGCAGGGCGGACAGAAGGCGGGACGGAAAGAACAGCTCTCATCGTCGTCCATCATTGCAGTTTAGCTCTGAGCCAAGGGGAACCCAGGCAAGTCATATTAACAGTGGCATATCACAAAATCCTTCATTATTTGGTGGTACTGTCGTGTGTATGCTATACACTTGCTGCCCTTGAAACCTGCTTAGGTCCTACTCTGTGCTTACTTAGCACTGGAACAACCTGTTAATGTCTAGCACTCAAAAGACTAAATAAATATGCAGGCTGTGTTTATATACACATCCAAGAGCATCAGGATAAACACTGCCGTTTGTGGTGGTAAAAGCAACTGAAGCACACATAATCATGAGTACAAAAAACGTTGTGATTAGCTTTTTATTTCTGTAGCCTTAACATGTGATTTATTGCACAGTAGTCGTTTGTGGGCATCTGATGGTCTGACCTAGCCTGACATTGGTAGACCAATTCGCAAATGCGTATTAGTCTTCAGCCCCTCAGCTCGTTTTACATTTCTCAGGATTATGGTTGTATGCACTGCTTTAGTAAATTAAACTTTCACCAAATCCTTTCGGAAGAAAGGCAGATTCATTTCACTTATCAGCAAAAGGTTTATGTGCAGTTGTTTGATCTTCTTTTAGGGAGAATACACTGTCTATTTCGTCTTATACTGTATCGCGGGATTCAGCAGACCATTCCACATCAGACACAGCCATCTTGGTCATCTAGGCATTTAATCGAACCCACCCTACATTAGATCTACACTGGCGATCTTCCCGACCCAAGCAAGGTCGACTGGAAATCTGCCTGAATGGGAGGGGGGGTCAGACCATCTGCCAGAGCAAATACAACACGTCCCCCGACTAGGTCCGACGTCACACATATAGACGCGTGAAAGACCCCTCAAACCTTGATTCTATTTCAAAATGTTCATTCTAAATAGCCTTCATTATTTTGTCAACAATAGCTCGTAGAAGTCCCTCCATCCTGTCTGATTATGTGAAAATCTTCCTACAGCCAGTTTGTCGGTTGTAATGTCATCGTGCACATACTGACCGGTGTACTGTTGGTTAGCAGAGCTGGTGACCTCAGCGCTGGTTGTTGCCACTGTATCAGCCAGCGCCACCAGAAACATTTGCTCCAGTCTGGTGAGGCCAGGGAGACTGGAGTGCATGAGGTGGCTTGATAACACCTGGAGGGAGGGAGAGGGGAGAGAAAGAGCGAGAGAGAGCGAGAGCGAAAGGGAGGAAGTGACAGAGACGGAAAGAGGGAGAGAGAGAGAGAGAGAGACAGAGACAGATAGAGCGAGCGTGGGAGAGAGAGCGAGAGCGAGAGAGTGATTAAGTGAGAGAAAGAGAATGTGACAATGAAAGTGGGAGAATATTAATAACATGCTGACTAATCAGAAATAAGTACATATATTCATAGAGTCTTGACTCAAAAGTCATCTCAAATATCAGAAACTAAATGTGTATACTGTTTATAGAATGTACTGCATGAGAACAGATTGTACCTGTGCGTGTTCAGGCCCAAAGTATGTAGGGCCATACTGAGAGAGATTAATGACCCGTGACTTCTTCTCCGGTTTCTCAGTTGCAAAGCTCACAAAGTCATCAGTGGTCACTGCCTGCACCTGTGCAACACAGAAGGGTGGGTGTCAGAAAACATAGGGATGCTTCTCCAACCTTTCCAAAAAAATACATTTTGAAAAGATTTGACCGGCCAAAAATAATCAGTAGTATAGTGCCTCCTTGATGAGCGATACCTCCTATCTAATTCCAATTTTGTTTGTTGAAAAGTCAAGGTTGAGTTAAAAAAATGTTCTGTACTGATTTAGCTTTGGTTGAATATCCACAAATCAACATCATTTTTGTCTAAATATATATTTTCTGGTGGAGAACGGCGTTCCCTTGACCGGCTCCCTACTCCTCCACCCCCGGCCTACCTGAAAGAGGTCTGTATACTGGTCCTCCCCGCTCTTCTGCACCCCCTCCCCTTCTGGCGCCTTGCCCGCCTCCTCCCCTCCCTTGTAGGAGGTGTCCAGGTCGGCCGACAGCAGGGAGTAGAGGGGCAGCGGGGGCACCGAGTTGATCTCCGTGTAGTCCCTGCCCCCGTCGCGCCCCGCCACAATGGTGTCCTTGGCCGTGCTGCCCGTGACGCTGATGGTCCTGGACAGGTGCCTCCTGGCCCCGCCCTCCCCCGCCTCCACGTCCCGCACCACCGCAACCTCCCCGGCAATGCACTTCACCAGGTGCGAAAGAATGGCCTGGTGAGAGGTAAAACATGTTGGTAAGAATTTATAATCCATCATAATGATAACGCACCTACAAGGTAGGACTGTGCAGTGGCTAGTGTGCATATGAGATATTCTGGTTTTGATTCCTAATGTAGTCAGTCAACCTGTAAGCATCCCTGGGCAAGACGCCCCGTCCCCACCTGCTTAAGCACAAGTCCCCTAAGAAAAGCAATCGGCTGATTGACTCAAGCGTAAGTAGCACCATTGTAATCGCTGACCCTTGACCCTCCTCTCCAGCCCCGTGTGTCTGAGCGGCCGGTGCGGCCTCACCTTGGCGCGGCGGACCTTCCCCAGGTCCATGAGCTCCAGCAGCTGAGTGGGGTGGTACTGCGGCAGCGTGGGGGACAGCGAGTGGGCCGCCTCGAACAGGCCGCCCTCCTGCAGGCCGGCGGGGGCGCGCAGAGCCTCGTCCACCACCGTGCTGCTCTCGAACACGCTCTTGGACCGGGACCTGCCCTCCGGCCCGGCGGCCGAGGAGGCGGCGGCGCCGAGGCCGGCGATGTTGTCGGCGGACGACAGGCTGCCGTCGCCGGCCCCCGCGTCCCGGGGCTTGCGGTCCTGGCGCCACTGGGCGTACACGTGCATCTCGCAGTCCATGCCCACCACCAGGATGCCGTCCCTCACCCAGGACAGCGACACGGGCAGGGAGGGCGTGCCGTCCACCGACGACGCCAGGTCCACGGTGCGGAGCAGGATCCAGCGCGAGCGGATGCCCTGCTTGATGCTGCCCCCTAGGGGCAGGGTGATGACCGCCACGCCGTCCTTGCTGGCCGCCTGCTCGTTGACCATGCCCGAGATGCGGCCATACATGAGGATGTTGGAGCCCACCCCGACCGTCAGGATGTGGGAGCCGTCCTCCTTGGACAGCCAGTCCAGGTGGACGTAGTGCTTGATGTTGGGCGAGTTGTGGTCCCTGCTCATGTACAGGTCCGACCTGCATCAGAGTTCAAAAGAAGGTCATCAAAGGGAAGATGCACAGGCGAGTACAGAGATGCACGCACACACACACACACACACACACACACACACACACACACACACACACACACACACACACACACACACACACACACACACACACACACACACACACACACACACACACACACACACTCCTTACCGGCTGTAGATGAAGAGGTTGGAGTCCACGCTGACCCTGGGGTCCAGGGTGGAGGACAGCCGGGTGAAGTCGTCCAGGTGGATGGTCTGCTCCAGCACCCATTCCGACCCCCCGGTCGACTCACACTCGTAGATAGACACGTGCATGGAGAAGTCACCGCCAGATCCCATGGGCTAGAGGAGGGACTTCCATTAGACCAAATTATCTTGCAAGACAGAAAGTGGAAGTGTGAATTACGACTGCGTGTTTGGTATCATTATTTGGTATGACAAAGAAAACAATTTGGTACGACAAAAATCGAAAACAAAAGAATAAAGACATTTGAATTTAGTTGCCCACTTAAATCGATTAACCACCACCCCCACTCTCTCACACTCTCTTATTCTCCCTAGAGCCTATCGCCGCCTACGCATCCATCTGCCAAAGCATGGATGGTGGGTGGTGTGTGTGTGGGGGTCTACAGATCAGCATACACCGCCGGTTCCATCCTACTCCAAAAAAAACAATCACAAAATGCCTCGCCCACCTGCACCTGCCGCGTCTGCTTGAAGGCCACGGCCAGCCGGCCCGTGTAGGAGCAGGCCACGGCCACGGGACGTCCCGCCACGCTCACGGCGCTGTTGCTGTCCTCCTCGTCGTTGAGCAGGGCCCATGGCGCCCAGCGGTAGGCCCGCGTGCCCTGCTCGGCCTCCTCTGAGCCCTCCACCGTGCAGTGCCAGAAGCGCACGCGGGAGTCGGAGCAGGTGGTGACGATCAGGTAGGGGGCCAGGCACACCGGGTAGATGGAGGAGGAGCTCAGGTGGCCTGTGGAGAAGAGGGAGGCACACGCACAGCGGGAGAGAGAGCGGGAGAGGGAGAGGGAGGAACAGATGGCCTGATCAGATCACATGCCAACGGCAACACAGCAGATAGGAAAAGTGTCACTTTTCAGGTGATTTGAACACCCACACTCGGAGACTAATGGCATTTTATCACTGCTGCACTGCCATGTAATGGAACCTGTGCTCTTGTTTTTATTCGATTTTTTTCCACTGCTGACTAACAAACTGTCGGACATGGAACCATCGGTTGCATTCGGTGAATACAGACACAAGCCTTTCCAACTTAATGGGATATGCATCAGTGATAACTTATGCATTAGGTTTGGACAGGGGGTCCCATGTTTTTGGTCACATTTTTCTTCACACCGGTTGCCACAGCAACTGTGGCTCACCCACGGCTGCAAAGGGTGTAGAATATAAACTGTGAAAATCTTGAGAACAGAATTAAGCAGCAGCAGAGATAACTTTGCACAGACCAGTCCTGCTTACACGTAGTCTGTTTTAAAGAGAAAACATGGCACAGTGGCCAATGTTGGTAAAACCCCCCCCCCAACAAATTCTGCTGGGGGGCCTTAGATTAGGCCCCCTGTATAACGTGCAGGATGTTCTGCTTGCTCAGTTCCGTTGACCTTGTTATAGGGTAACATGTGTAGCAAAATGTAAATATCATGTGCTTACACATGGTTTGTGGATGTTCTAAGCGCAAAACAGGCATTAACAAATCTAAGAGCTTAATCCAATGTTGGACTCAGATCAACTGCTGCCTGATGTCAGAGGGGTGTGTGGATGCCTACCAGCAGAGGGCGTGGCCCGAGTCACCTCCACGCCGTGAGGCAGGTCCAGCCTCTTGCTGTAGACCAGCTTGGAGCTGAGGATCAGCTTGCTGGCTGTCAGCAGGTTGGCCGTGGAGGCCGAGCGGGGCAGGGCGGTCATGGGGGAGGTCTCTGGGGAGGAGTCTGGATTCATGGCCTGTTGGGGGACCATCAGCTGGCTCTGGAAGCTGTAGTCTGGACTGGGCTCATCTGCTCACACCATAGGATTGACGTGTTGGATATTTGCTCACAGCGCTTATATAATCATGTATGATTACACTGTTATTGTAATCATGTGTTCTAGATATATATTAACACATGCCATTTAATTAATAATTAATACAAATATAAAAAAAAAGGTCTGATACAAGATAGGTAAATACAATAACTGATGACACCGAACAATTATCAAACCAGTTTTCTTTAAACCAACACAACAAAACAGTATTGAAAACCATAGTGGAAACCAAAAGACCAAAAATGGTTGTTTATCCACACCAGCTGTTCAACTCACCCACGCAGGCCTGGACAGACTTGAGGTGCAGGTGCCACATCTGGAGGACAGAGTTTCTGTTGAGATCCTTCTCGATCACCACCAGGAAGAACTTCTCAGAAAATGGTTGAGGGTGGTAGTCTGAGGGAAGAGGAAGACATGATATTATATACTCATCCATTGATAATTACCCTAATTTTCAGACAATAAACCGCGCCTTTTTTCCCATTTTTCGATTCTGCGGTTTATATACCGGTGCGGCTAATCTATGGATATTTACAGCTAACGGCCACTAGGGGACCTCCTAAATCTATTGATTTTACAGGCTACAGTCCACCAACTTTAACTCTATGGGCTCTATGACCGGTCCGCGCGCCCCCCCACCTTTAACAGCGGGCTCCAGTGCGGCTTATATATGTTCAGATCATTCAATTTAGCTGCTGCGGCTTATACTCCGGTGCGCCTTATAGTGCGGAAGATACGGTAATAATACCTCATAATTGCATATAGCTTAGACCTTTGCCTTTCCTTCATCCTGGGTAAAGTGTTACCCAGTAATCAACTCTATGCTTTCTAGTATATTTATCTGTGTATGTTTTGCGTTAGTATGTTTTATCTTTTTAGAATATTTTGCCGGGAACTGAATAATTTCAGTGCCCTGTCTGACTCTTTGATTTTCAATGCATCTGACAATTAAAGACTTGAACTTAAACGACTACGATGACGATAATGATGCTAATGCTATGGAGAGGAGGATTGGTTACCCTCAGCACAGGGGAAGGCAGGCGTGTGCTCCGCCGGGTCTTCCTGTGGCTTGTAACCCAGGATGAAGTCCTCCTGGAACACGTGTAGCAGCTGGGTGTTGGAGCCACACTGGTTGAAAGAATAACAAGCATCATGAGAGCTGCTTGCTACAAGCTCGAAGCCTGGGTTGGATGTGGGGGGGCTGGGAAGGGGGCGTGTGGCCTGCTGACCTGGTTGGTGATGACGTCCAGCTCTATTATACAGCCGGGCCTGGCAGTGGACTGCTGACTCACGATGTTAAACACTTCCCCCACAAGGTTCTACACAGAGATGGATGCACACACACGCAAACTTATTATTTTGGCAATAAGTTAGGATTCACAATTGTGCTCAATCACTTGATTTCCAAAGATTCAAACTGCATTCAAATGGAAAAACCCTGGAAAAACCCTGAACATTGCCACCATACAGTAGGTCAACATCTAATTGCAAAGCCTTGTGGGGACGTAGCCAATTTGACATAACATCTGTGATTTCAGGACAGAGCAAAAGAACAGTGTTCCCCTCTAGCATCCCATGTCGAGGCCAGAATTTGACATATTGACATGCAACGAGCAGGAACATCATGTACCCGTATTTAAGTAGGATTAGGGCCACCTGGAGAGACAAAGCTTATCACTGTGTGTGTGTGTGTGTGTGTGTGTGTGTGTGTGTGTGTGTGTGTGTGTGTGTGTGTGTGTGTGTGTGTGTGTGTGTGTGTGTGTGTGTGTGTGTGTGTGTGTGTTCATGTGCACACTTACAGATGTTTCAGGGTCTGAGAGCTCATCCAGTAGTTTCCGGGCATCCACCACAGCCTGATAGAGACGGAGGTTTTTGCCATCTGATGCCACAAAGCAGGCGCTGGCACTGTTACAGTAGCTTCCTGGGAAACCGAATTAGCAGCCTTAATTACACAGGCATCAGCTGCCCCCAAACACAATCATTTGCATGAGCTCCTCTGGCGTAGCACTGCTCTTCCAAAAAAGTAACCGCAATAATATTTTCCTTAGCATCTGCGCCAATTCTATTTGAGTGAGGTGAGCAGCATTCTAACATGACCCTCGCAATGTTTTGCAAAGCCAGCATTTTGAGCAATGACACCACCTACTATTACATGAAAAAAATAAGAGATATATGCTTTTGAATTTACTGCAAACTGTAGAAGGTTGTGAAGGTGCTTCTGATGTGTACCGTTGAGTTTCTTAGAAAACACATTCACTTCTTAGTATCACCTTTGTTACTTAGTAACACATTTGCGTGTTATTATGTGTAGTTATGTAGCACACCAAATTCTTAGGTCTCAGGTGATTCAAACTTCCCTGTAAAAATGAATGGCTCGAACATTTACGAAAAAATTAAAACAAAAACACAAATCGTAATGGGGTTAAACATCAGTTACATAAGATGGGCCTATAAGGTTTCGAAGCTTGTGTGCTTGTTTGCGTGTGCTTGTGTGTGTGAGCTGACCGAGCACAGAGCTGGGCACTAGTGTGGGCAGCCAGGCCACGTTGCTGAAGGCTGAGGTGTGCAGGGAGTTGATGCGCGCCAGCTCTGAGACGCCTCCTGTGCAGGACAGGGGCCCGATGTGGTCCACCCTCCAGAGGATGAGCTCGCTGTAGATGGCGTTGGGGTCGTGGAAAGTCCTCGTGGCTGCGTTGCGAAGCTGCTTCCTGAAAATGCAGTGGGAGGAAAACGGTAAACGAACGATAAGGACCTCCTTCTCCGGCAGCAGGGAAGTTCCGCTTTCCTAAAATGTTAACCTCTCAACTGTTCCCTTTCAAAGACACATTTCTCAATGGGTTGATGTTTTTTTCCCCGGTTTCCCTATAAAAAGGTGATACTGTCTTCAAATTAAAGAAAGCCAGTTCAACAACAACAACAACAACAACAACAGACAAGGGCCATTTCATTGCATGCAAAAACGTGCTGTGCTTGCAGATAACCGTTTTCAGCAAGTTATATTTTGTTATTTTATTAGCTGGTTTGATTTCAAAAGCAAAAACTCAAAAACTAGCAACATTTTGTATGCAAAGTTATAACATTAGAAAACAGTTCCATTTGCCTTATGTGGGGTGGGTGATGAAAGCCACTATATATACACATTGACTGATTGATGCACTACACAACGGCTCTCTGAGTCAAGTCCGATCCCGGTACCTGGAGCGGCCCTTGGGCAGGGGCAGGGCTAGCGACTGCTCCCCCTCCAGGCTGCTGGGGGCAGAGGGAGGGGTGAGCAGGGCGTTGTGGTGCGAGGAGGTCAGCAGCAGCGGCAGCACCGTGTGGCACGCCTGGTCGTTCAGGTGGAAGCGGTGGCCGCAGTAGCGGAACTTGTGCGACACGGTCAGGACGTTGGAGAAGGCCGAGCGCTCAGCGAAGGTCACGCCCCACTGTGGAGAGAGGGCAAGGGTTAAGGGGTCAAGGGACAAGACCAGGGTTGAATCTAAACGAGATCGAGGTCATCACCATCTCACAGCTGCTGCCTCCTATATTGCAGGAACATTCCATTGAACATCAGACCAAGAGATGCAACAATCTCGAAAAAATGAGGGTTGTCAAGCTCTGTTCGGTTGGTCAAAAGGCACTTGTTTGACCAAATTCTCATCGGTCGGCAATCACTGTTAGGTGAAGCGAGAAAGTCTTGTTGTCATGTTGTATGCAAGGCTCCGTCAACTTTTGTAGGTTTGAGTGTGAACATATCCAAATTAGCCCCTTGGCACGCATTGCAACACCATCCATATGGACCCATAATACTAAGCACAGGCAATCTTCCGATATTTGTATTATTAGTTATTAATAATAATAAGTCGAAGAATTGGTTGAATTTCAGTCTACCAAGATTTCTTTGGTTTAGAACCAAATATCCTACTAAACATGAAGTTTAAGTCTTCCATAGAATTACAACGTGGTGGAACCTTGACTTCACATTCCCTCAGCAGAACCTTTCGTCACTCACTTGGTTTAGAGATCCATCAACGTGTTTGGAGACCATCATGACGGCGGGGCCAATCCCAGGACCAGGGGCCAGGAAGGGGCCCAGGGTGGGGGAGTCCAGGGCAGCCGAGGCTGAGTGGGAGATGTGCCGGGGCCTCCTCCCTGGGTCTCCCAGGCTGATGCAGTCCCCCTCGGGAAGGGTGCAGGAGTACATCAGGATGTTCTTACTTAGCGAGTTGGCGTCTCCCGTAGGGAAGGCTACCGGGATACGTGAGGAGAAGGACACCTGATAAAAAGAAATAAACAGAGACGGACAGAGACCGAGAGAAAGAGACAGACCGAGAGAGAGAGAGAGAGAGAGAGAGAGAGAGTTCCTGTGTTTAGAAATTAAATCAGAGGAGACCTGCCTAAGACTGGAGGGCGTCTGAGTCATACCTATTCAACTCTGCACACACGCAGTGCGAGCCTCAGAGGGCACGGTGCCTGCATCATGTAGTACGCGACGCTGGGGGGTGAGGGAGCTAGGGTGTGCTGTGCCCGGGGCCTTCTTCTCACCTGAACCTGTCGGAAGATGCCCTGGATGAACTCGTCCAGGTACTTGACGTGCCACACCAGGAAGGAGCCGTCCGACGGGTGGATGGTGAACAGCATGTCGGGGCTCCGGTTCCACTCCAGGGTCAGCGTCTCCATCTTCCTCTCCAGCAGCATGGAGGGCAGGGGCATGCTGGAGCCCGAGCCCGGGGAGGAGGCTTTGTTGCTGCCCTGCTCGCCCAGCTCCCCCTCCTCGCCTTGCTCAGAGGACGCCTTGTCCGACATGTCGTCCAGGTCTAGGGCGAGAGCGGGACGGAGGACAGGCCGTCAAAACACTGTAGAAAACACTTCAGCATCATGATTAAATACAATATGTATAACGGCTAATGGTCTGTTTATGGATCCAATATCCCATGAGCAAGAGGGGATCAAATATCTGTGTAAATTAAGGTATCCGCTGGGTTGGTAATCAATCCTCTGCTGCTATGAAACTCCCATTCACATTTGCTTTGATTCAATGCAGATAGACTATGGGCCGTACCAAAGTCAAACTTCAAGGGAGAGCCGTCGGGCGCGTCTAGCGGGTCGTCGGTGGTCTGCTCAAGCTGCTGCTCTGAGAGCTTGCGCAGCTGCAGCATGAAGAGGTCCGTGGAGGAGGTGAAGCTCAGGTCTTTGTTGTTGAGCCAGTGGACCACAAAGCCCCCGCTGCCGCTGCCGTCGTCCGGGTTGAAGACCGCCGCGTCTGCCAGCACCGCTGGAAGGTCTGGTAGGTACAAAAGACCCACGTCGGGAAAGAATGGTGAAATACATAGGAAGTGGGAAAGGCAACGCAGAAACGTTCAGGCCATTTGATTTGAGCTTGGTTATACCTGTATTCCGATTTTTTGTAATTTTTAACTCTCAAATCAGAATTCACGATTCTACGGAAGAGGATTAGGGCCACACATAAAAAAATAATTAAATTCTGACTTTATTCTCAGAATTCTGAGAAAAGTCTGAATTCTGACTTTAAAGTCAGAACTACGGGTACCTGGTAGGACCAACCTCTGTGGGAGAGATACTTTGCTTTATGAAGTAGGAGGAAGAAGAAGAAGCCATTTCAGTAATGGAAGATCTAAAGGTGAGTGAAACTTGCACCAAAACAACACATGTTCCAGTTTCATTCACCTTTTGGTCTTCCATTAACGAAGTGGCTTCTTCTTCTTCCTCCTACTGCATTAAGCAAAGTGTCTCTCCCACAGAGTTTGGTCCTTACAGGTACCCATAGATCTGACTTTAAAGTCAGAATTCTTACTTTAATCTCAGAATTCTGACTTTAATCTCAGAATTCTGACTTTAAAATCAGAATTCTGAGATTAAAGTCAGAACCTCTTCCGTACGATTCAAATACTTTTTAAATGAAAAACAAAATAAATACACATAATATGTAATTATATTCACTTATTCCTGCCTTTGCATATTTGCCAACGGCAAATTGCGACTGGTGTTACACAGTCTTGTTTGCATGACATTTTCTAAACAAATTACACATTTCTTGATTTGGAAAGCAATACAAACTCTGCCAGGAACATTTCATAGAGATTCAATTGATTGAAATTAGTTTCTAAGGTCAAGGCGTTACGTGTGACCAAGCCATTCTATTTAGATATTAGACCGCTCCCCGGGCGGAAAATCCATCTTACCCTTCAATCACAGGTGCGTTAAAAGCAAAACATCTCAATGGCGGACAAACTTAGGGAGGCACGGGATGTTTCTTTGGTTCTATAGTTCCAAAATCGTTCTCTGCTCTCTCTCTCTTTATAACTGGGGAATATGACCTTCGGCACCTGTAGCGACAGGGAGATGTCATGTGACCACAGTCTCCCCAAAAGCACCCACCTGTGTTGGGATTAATACTGGCCGAGATGTGGAAGTGACACAAGGCGTTGGCGTGGTGGGCGATGTGTCGGTGTGTGTGCGTGTCCGGTGCGCCCATCTGGGAGGGGAGCTCCGTGTGCGCCACAAGAGCGGAGGACCTCCGCCGCCCCCGACGCAAATGCTTCAGGTGGTGGATTGACTGCAGCGACAAAGGAAAAAAAGAGAGCAGGAGGATTGATGATTTAATATTTCAGCTTTGGGCTCGGAGTCTACACCATCATCCCTCCTCTACCTCTTGATGAAGGGAGCATGTCTGTAATGTTGCATGTTCATGTTCTCTCCGATGACCGCAAAGGCGGTGGAATGTCAGTGGGTACTACACCGTACTGTACCTCCAGTGCATGCTGGATCTTGTCCTTGTTGCCAGGCTGGGTGGAGCTGAAGGTGTGCGTGTTTTCAGAGATCTGCCCCCCCAGCAGAGTGTCCTCTGGCAGGAGGGTCTCTGACCACAGCCGGCACACACCATCCTCACAGGAAGACAGCAACACGTTGCACACTGATCCCCTTCAGAACAACGAGATCAAACATGAGCAAGGAGCAGGACACAGACGATGGCTGCAGTTCACTGCTGAAACATTACAATGAATTGGCTAGTTTGGGTTTGAGGATGAGTATGTGTGTGTATGAGTATGAGTGTACATGAAAGTGTGTGCGCGAGTATGAGTGAGCGGGCGAACGAGTGTGGGTGTGTGAAAGGGGGCCCTTATCCATTGAATACCAAAAAAGGATTATGTTCCAGTTGGAGAGATATATCTGTTATGTCTGACCCTCTGACCCCCTGCCTGTAGTGTCACACTCACACATGAACCAACCATCTGCTGAAACCAATATAAGTGGGTGCAGGGAGACCTCTTACTTAGGCATATACTTGCTGGTCTTCCTCCAGGACATGCCGGTGACGGAGCGGGGGTGGGCCAGGTAGACGAAGGAGAAGTGAACGGACGGACCCTTCTTGTCGGGCGGGTCCTGGGCCACCACTGCCGAGCGCCAGCCCGTGGAGGCGTACCACACCTTGAGCAGGCAGTCATCCTAGACAAAAGCACATTCGCTTTCAATGGAGGATATTTGGCCATGTTGGATTGTAATCTGCATCTTTTATATTCTCTGTGTCCTATTGTTGTATATATTGTGCACTTTTAATATACCTTGCCCACGGTTGCAAAGTACTCTCCATCAGGGGACCACTTGGCGATGTGCACGGAAGCAGCAGTCCTATAGACACAGCGTGGAACAGAGTAAAAAATAGATAAATAAATAAAAAGGATATGTTCACATCTCTGCAGGGAAAACCGTCACTTCCCCTTTCATCTCCCCTTTTTGAAACTCCCAAATAGTAGAGCATCGTATCCAACCCTGAACTGAAAACACTTATTTGTCACGGCACGTAAACATTGGTTGCTGTGCACATGTGTGTAGTTCCTTAATGGTGTGTGTTTTCTGACGTGGTCGGGAATCTTTACACTTGCACTTCCCCATTCATGCCATGGTTCAGGTTTTGTGTAAGCTCTTGCCTAAGCACTGGACAGGTTCTCTTGTCTAAGATGCAAGTTTCCCATATTAAGCAACATGTGGATTTCCCAGATTGTTGAAAAAATCGTAGGTTTGGAACAGAAACAACATTTGGTACAGATTATGATAAAAAAAGAGTTGCTGTCCATGTTTCTCTTTATAAGATTACTCATTGGTAAAGTGTGCATGATAACCAACACTATTCACATATAGGCGTTCAAAGATCCTACAACAATCCCAATCCAACACCATCTTTTAATTTAAATCTGACCATTTTTCTTTATGAAACCGTTGAGACTGCAGCAAGACTTCATTTGTCATTTGAAAAAAGAAGGCTTAACAGCTGTCAAAGGTCACCCATATGACAATAAACTCATCAGGAAGAGAACAGCAGTCAATATACAACTGAAAGCATGTAATTACTGCTCAACTCAAATGATCAATGTTCCAAGCTAACTCAAGCTGACCTATTCATTACCAACCCTCTCCCCTAGAAAGCATTTACCCAAGCAAATCTGAAAACCAGCCAACACAAATGTTTAAAGGGCTCTTAAGCCTAGTATTCAGAAAACATGTACAGGATTTTTTGATTTCTAAATAAAATCTTCTATATTTGTGCTATTGTTGATTTAGCACACATTAACACACTCATGGAGCTCCAGCGTACTGTCACCCTGCCGTGGTCGCACTGGATGGGATCGTTTGAGGACGCTGCACACCACACAGCACTGTGTGGTTTAGGTATCATAGGCTCTTGCGGTACCTGAATGCTTCACCATTATGGATTCCTTTGGTCGTTCTAGTGACCAAGTCAGCCCTATAGCTTGTTCCTTTTTATTCACACTTCTCTGCCTATCCCAGAACCTGGGATAGCAATTTGAGTCTTGAGAATTAGCTCTGACGTCAGCCAATCAGTGGGAGGTGCTTGAGCATGAGCACAAGCCTGATATTGAAGGAGCTAAAATGGCAGCTGCCCATCACTGCGATTGAGCTAGTTTAAAAGAGATATGGCAGTTACATTTAACCATATATTAAATCTAATTGCACGCTTATGTAAAAGCAAGCATTACATTATTAGAATCATAATTTGAAAAGGTAATTAATCGTTCTCCCGCCCCCTTCTTCGTAGCATCATGGTTATAACCTCTACCTCAACATGTTATATAGCATGGTGATATACAAGTATAGGAATTGTATCTGCAATTTTTTAAAATAGAAAAATAGTTCGTTTTTTGGAACCTTCCATCTGTACTATTCAACCTGCCCCACTTAAAGTAATGGCCCAGACTTCAAGCACTCTGTTGTTTAACAAAGACGGAGACGGGGGAGAGAGAGAGAGGCAGGGGTCGGTGACCTACTTGCACTGCCAGATACACTTCCAGTCATTGAGGACAGGGTGGACCTTATCGTCGGTGGTCTGTCCGTCCTCCTCCTCGATCAAGGCGTCTGCCAGGGGCGGTGCCCACAGCTGCAGACGCTCCGCGGCTGCCAGGATGCGGTTCCCTGGAGGCATCATGGAGCTCAGGTTAAGGCTACTGGTGTGACTTCCACCACTGTGACTGTAACAGCACAGAAGACTACATGCTGTTCACAATGCACGCAATTAATGATGCACTTAGGGCTTTCAGCGACACACATACACACACACACACGCACAAATACTTTCAAACGAAGCAAATACAGATTCCAAAAAAATAAGCATTGTGAGTTGGCGCTTTGTATGTGGAGCGGATTGGCAAGTTTGACATTTTAGGTGAGTCTTGATGACAAGAAGCCAGCATCTACCTTGAGGGTCCCAGGCAAGGTTGTAGGTGATAGCATCTAGGAGGAACTGTCCTGTCTTTTGCCACTGATAGTTTAGTTTCTGTTAGCCACAGGACAGGAGAGACGGAAGGAGAGCAAATCAGCAAACAGACACTCGTGTCAAACCGTGCTTGTGTGCTGTGTGTGATCGACCGGGAACTGGGGCGCAGGGTGTCAGTTACAAGCAGACAACAAGGACCCTGGATGTTAGCAGGGCTGCTATCAGAGACGGTAGAAACGCACGCACATTATCAATAAATACTTTGATTCATTGGTTATCTTTTCTGGTGTTGGAATCTGAAACATTGCGGCTTATAAGGGGTGGACGATAAATCATCGTTACTATTAATCATGATCAAATCTGCCGTGATAACGATGATACGTTTTTAAATACATTTAGCATTATTTTATTTATACATTTAACAGCATCAATCACTGATTGTGCGGATCACCCTAAGTAAGTACAATGCGTTTAAGCAGAACACAATAGGCAACTTCAGTGCTTGATGACGTACATGTATGCATGCTCTGCCCCAAATCCCCATATGAAAATCCAGTACTCTGAGCGCTGTCAAGATCGGCAGAATTAGTGCCCATGACCGCAACGCAAATGTGGATATAGAAGCCATCACCAGTAGTAATGAAGTCGACAAAGTTGAAAAGGAGTCGGACCACCCCTGGTTGTGTTTACTAGCACTGCAGTACCTCAATATAAGTTGCCTTTGATAACATAAAAGGTGTGCAGTTGTATCGTATACGTTACAATTATTTATTATTTTTTATACCAACCCTCTCCAAAAGAATGAATGCCAGCTTTAAGTTATCAAAGAGGGAAACAAACTTAAAAACATGGATGCATTAAGGAATGCACACCTGCTTATCATAATCCCCCACAGCCGCTACACTACATTACTGTCTGTGCAGAGGTTGATGTCCACCTCTGAGAGAGGGTTAAGCTTCGAGGACACTTATCTAACTTCACGGTCTCTGTGGATCTGTGGAGCAGCGGTTTATATCCAAGATGGTTAAGCCGTATAATGCCATGGTGCTTGGCGCATGTCATATTCAACATAAACATTGTTGGATTAATGATTATTGGCAAGTAATATAATGAGTTTTAATGGTATTATATTCAGGCTTCAGTCAGAACCCAAAAATACCACAAACACACGCTACTTTACCGATATCGTGATAATTGTCGTTTCTACTGATGTTGTATAGTGACATAGATTTTGCCATATAGTCCAGACCCAGGCTTCTAAAAGATTTGACTTATGAAGGTAGAAGCAACTGATAATGTAATTGGTGCCCGTAATGAATTGACAAACATGTGTTATCAATGTCTTAATCCATAGTGTATGAAACATGCATTCACATTCATATACACTATTGTGCACGTACGCAAACGCACGCACGCAGACACACACACAAACACACACAGCTTGTGCTCACCTTGTGGCGTTTGTTTGGGTTGGTAGCAATAGGCTCAAAGATGCAGACCGTGTTCCCGTAAGAGGCGGCAATCTAAAAATAAAAAGTTGCCTTCATCATCACTACATTACTCACTTCATCAGGGCATCTGCACAGTCACTGCCACAGAAGAGGGAGAGAGAAACAGGGAGAGACCGAGATAGATAGACCAGAGAGAGTGAGATAGGAAAGGCAGGATGCAGGAAAGGGTTGCTGAAAGAGTAGCCAGGAGACGAGTGCACTCAGCAATTGAAATTGTTGCATTTTTACTTCCCCTGGCTCAGCCCAATAGTTGATACTAATGAACACTAAGAGGAGTGGAATGCGTGTGTATTTGTGATTGTGTTAGAGATGAGCCGATTGAATAATTGGCCCCTGTGACCCAGCTATAACCACGGGTTGAGGCGGTTGTGGATCACAATTTTATAATAGCAGGTTGGGAAGCGGACATGTTGTTATTTCCTCCCAAACGACGGTTCGAGTAGCGGCCTGGTGCAGCAACGGCAATATGCAGATTTGGGTGAGAAAATCCCTTGAACGCTCATCAGATTCTGTGATGAGCCATGAATGTTTGAGCGGTGTGTATGTTTGTGTAGGTGTATGCGTGTGCGCGAGACTCACCCGGCCAAGCTGGTGGGAGCACTCCACACAGCCCACCTGTATGTTTCCATGTTGGGCCCCCGGGATTATCTGCACACACTCAAAATCACTGGCCAAGATGACAATGTCACAGCCCGAGCCGTAAGCCTGGAGGACAGATGAAAGAATAGCTGTTAGATATTATGCAATAACAAAACCATTTCCCGTTCACTTTTAATTTCTGGAGCCAGTATTTCACATCACATTGTTGTCGTTTATGATGCATAAGCACCATCATTAATTGTCCAGCATGAATGAAAGAGCATACTGCATGCCGTTTCTTGTGTTCTAACCACTGAGTTGTATTACCCTTTTGACGGGTATGAATATTGAATGAGGTAAAAACTGGAATATCAGATGACAAGAATAAGACGCGGTGATAAAATGTCACTTGCTGGCACAGGTATACCGCTCAGGAATTCTGCTTCACCGAAAGGGATTGAAACACCAGGGTGTGTACTCACCACTGCCCTATTTATAACAAATTAATGATTGAGTGATTACTTTGCACATTCATCTCACACCAAAGCGTTTGGGGATGTCAGAGCCACCATTTCAATGACGGTAATAAACAACTTAAATATAGAGAGATAAGAGATAAACTACAGTTGAAAAAGAGAAAAGATGTCAAAGGTTTCTCACGTCTGTTGTTTTGAAATAAGAACAACATTGGTGTTCTTGTTTCACCAGAGCTAAGAGAAACTACAGTTGATGCTGAGCAAAGGTTCAAGGTCCAAGGTTTCTTAGCACTGAACAACATTATCGCTGCATGATTTTCTGAGGAATAATATTTGTGGCAATATTTGTTTTCTATAAGCCAATTCCAAATGTTAAATTATAAATATCCCTTAGAAAGAGTTTAAAAAAGTGGATTGTCGTTATCATTAAAGAATAGAAAATAACTCCTTTATTGCCTTTAGTTGGTTCAAAAGGTGAGTACACGCTATTTAAATTACATTAATTGCCCTGACATTCATGATAAACCAAGAAAAGATGATCCTCATAGCGTTTGTGAGTTATTTGAACCAGGAATATGTTGTATGCTATAAAGAGATGGACAACATGATCTAAAATATAAGATAACCACATAGAAAATACGGATGTATCCACTACATAAATACAGAACATGTATAACAATTTCGAAAGTCAGTTTATAAACTTAGTCCTGGAAAGAATCAGGAAAGGTGTGGTCTGAATCCCCGCCCCTCCCCTTGCTGTTTTTTGTTTTTCCCCAAAATCGGAAAACCCAGTATATGCTGCACCCCCTCACTATTGGTCAGTTGTCATCTACTTGGCTACGTAGCCAGGAGGAAAGATACACGCATTAAAAGCAACTCAAATGAATAGAATTGAAATTGACTGAAATGATATTCCCCTTTCAAAATATCTTACTGGATCGAAAAAGTTGATCTAATGGTTTGAACATGTTCTGTATAGAGCCAAAGGTGTGTGCCGCCACTGTACACACATGTGTGGGACAAGGCAGGGGTACAGAAAGAGAGGGAGAAAGAAGTGAGGTAAGATGACACAGGGATAACAGATGACACACGAGTTGTGGCTTGGCAGTGGACATGCGCGGAACATGCCGGAACGGCACCAATAAAGAGGGTGCCAAGAAGCCACAGACAAGCTCCAGTTTTTCATTATTCAGGAGAACAGGAGGAGAGACTGGGAACCACCGGGTCACAGGCTGAGCACTGAGGACTCAAACAGACAGCTTGGCTCACAAGAACACAGAGCTGGAGTTCCGCAGTAGGTTTCTATTGGCTGCGCAAAGCTGCACAGTCACGACATCGTTTGGCTATGAAAGTGATTCAATAGATTAATTTCGATATCTTTAGCATGATGCGCTATGTCTACATTGTGAAAATAAATGTTACAGAATAATATGGAAGAATGACGCAGCTCTTTGTCGAGCTGATTTATAGCTACATTTCTGTGTCTGTAAACAAATAGGAACCATCAACATTGATTATAACTACTCTTTGAAATGAAGAAAAATTAAAAGGTGGAAGAGAAGGTGAGGGGGAAGATGGGAGGGATCCTTTATGGGATGGGATGGGAGCGACTGCTGCAGCAGTCGCTTCAGAACATTATGGCAGAAATTAAAAGCGGTCACCGTCACGCCGAGTCCAGGCCCGTGCTGAACACCAGGCAGTAAGGTTATTTGCAACCAATTGCAGCTTGAGACCAACAGCACCATAAATCAACACATATCTGCTTTGAACGGATAGATGGGCCCCAACTACCCAACAGCACATTGTCGCTCCCATTGACAGGAAACTGTATGTTGGCTGTATTTTTTTTGGCAGCCAGACAGAAAAAAACATGTCAACTCTTTTATTTTTGACTGGTAGGACTAGTGGCTGTAGCATGCTTGCATAGTATAAGCTTGCATACTATAGCCTCCATAGCTACAGTAGCTGGTGGGGACCAGCTAGCTATGGAGGCTAGATGCAGATATTTACCAGTCACTCACAATTCCTACCGGTCACTTCTGAAAGCATCACTCAGAAGATGGGCTCATTTCTGGTCCTCAAGACAAACAAATGTTTTAGTATGTATTGGAAGTTCATACCCATATTAAGAGAATTTTCAAAAATTGTATCATGTGAATGAAATATGAATCCATTCAAACGATTCACATAGGTCTGCTGTTAAATGACACATTTGTTTTTATAGTGAATACAAAAAAATGTCATGTCTTCATTAAAAGTTTTCAGGAATAAGAACTGTCACAATCAAAACACTTGGTTTTCTTTATCATCAAGGTTAGGTTCTGCTATTTTAGACCTTTTATCGACCCCACTTACTGGAGATTAAAATTTCCATGATCTTTGAATGTACAGAGGCTTGGAACCAAACCACTATTTAAACCACTATTTAAAGCCCATAGCCGTCCATCCTTCTTTCAAAAGTGTGCACAACACAGAAAATAAAGGAAACACTTGATTAGACAACAGTCGTCACGTGTTGTGGATAGTGACAGCAGGAGAAAGAGGAATAGAGAGCCAGACTGCTTCGGTGTGCATTTCCATCAAATGTCATGAATCCCAGAGCTTAATGCAATCACGCAAGCATGTTCTGCTGCTACAGCTGCTACCAAGTGGAATATAGGCATTGTCCATCTG
Organism: Gadus morhua; assembly: GCF_902167405.1. Lineage (NCBI taxonomy): Eukaryota > Metazoa > Chordata > Actinopteri > Gadiformes > Gadidae > Gadus > Gadus morhua. Next base: position 13,143,210 of record NC_044061.1, read on the forward strand.
TTCTTATTTGCCTTTGACTTTTGCCTTTGATGAACTGTAGCGGCAAAATGAATGGGCCGGAAAAAAATATCCAAAATAAGTTATTGTCCAGCTTTCAATGCAAACAAACGAGAAATTTTAGAAATTAGGTAAAAGGGAGGAAATTATTTCCACATGAAAAAGCTCCAAATGAACAAGAGGTTAAATTATTGAATTCAGTATGCTGACAATATGGACTTTCAAACACTGATAATCTGGCCGGTAGTTTTGGAAACCTTCTTCCACATCCCAATGATAAATTGGAAGAATTTTTTTTACTGGTCAAACATGTGCAACAACAGCTTTATTGTTAAAAATGTGTGGTGCGGAAGTTTACCAATGCTTGGAGCCAGGTAATTTATTTAACCAAAGAATAATTAGCTAGTTCCGAAAATGTTTTTTAAAGAAAACATACTGAGACATGTATCAACAACAGACCCTGAATTTCCTGTTGGGAACAAAAATGTTTTATCAAGTTTCCCCATATTTTGCTATTAGTTGGTTGGCTTCCGGATGAAGCCAACCAACTCACTATTTAATATTTTGAACAAAATAATGGTGTCTACTCTACACTCTAGAATCGTGGCCTGTCTAAAATAGCGAACCAATCCTTTAACAATTAATTGGGTTAAATAAATATATCAAATACATAATGTTGATAATGCTTGCCCTTGTACTTCTTATGAGTAGGATGTGTGGTTTGTAGTCAGAGGAGAGGACTTACACATCCAACCTATTTCAAATGTATTCATCAAACGTACACTATCATCATATTGACTCACATGATATTTTACCACAAATAATTCATACCGTTGTTATGAATTGGACCAATTGACTTGTGTATTGACACCATCCTTGTACATCTAGTCCTAGTCTCTGTACTTTGGTCCAAGTGTTAATTTTACGGTACCATATGACTGTTGTTCCCTAGCGTTCATTGAGCCTTGTTTAACGATAAAAATGAAATAGAGGCCCCGTGTGTTAGGTAAGTCTGTTAAGGCAAGTCACTACTGTGTGTGTTCTGGTTTCAGTTTGTATACGTTTGTGGGTATGAATCTGTGTGTGCGTATGTGAATGAATATTTGTGTGTGCGTGTGCGTGTGTGTGTGTGTGTGTGTGTGTGTGAATAAATGTATGTGAAAGTGTATTTGTGTGTCTGTCTGTGTGTGCCAGAGTCTGTAGCCCTAGGGCCCAGTGTGAGTGTAACAGTAGTGGACGTGGTGATCTGGAGTTCTTCAAACGCCCTCTCAAGACTCAAAGCAAATGCTGGGTATAGAGACCATGCCCTCGTGACACCATGCAAGGCCCCAAATCCTGCAGTGTTCTGCGTGTTTGTGCAGACGAGAGCCTTGGTTCATGTCCGGCTTGTGTGTATCGAGAGAGCAACAGCACAGGTCGGTCGAGGAAGCAGAGGCATATCTCCATCTCACTTCCATCACCACAGGACCAGAGAGTCCTCCCACCAACCACAAAGAAGTAATACAGTCTATGGAAAGGAGATGCACGAGCCCCTCATGTTGTCTCGTTTGAAAAAAGAACAACAACAACAGCAAGACGGGATCTGGAAATCACTATACCTCAGTCGAAGCACATGTTTTAAGTAACGGCCCTGTAGCGTCTATGTAGCTTAGGACATAATGGAACAAGGCAGGTAGTGCTGCTTATTCTGTTGGAACTAGTTGAAAACAAGGTTGTTTTAGTTTATGGAAGGACACACCATTGTTTTGTTGTTTACGAAAACATCATTGTATTTCATGCGACAATTTTTAGTGCATTTGTGTAGGCCTATGTTGTATATTTCGGACACTGAGATTCCAGCTCTTCATTGGATTGAATTTGTTTTCTTTTTTAAACTATCGTGCTGCAAAATTGTTTGTCAGTACCAATCAAACAATGCAATAAGGGTGATTGATATAAATATACCCCCAAAAGAAAATGTCCCATCTAAAATTCCTCCCACGGGTCATGCTAGCTCATCTATCCATATATGGCTCTCTACGTCATGCCTTCACACAGCTGATGCATTAGATGACAGCCGAGCTAATGATCCATGGAGCGGACTGAAGAAAAATGTTAGCAAGTTCAGCTGGATGAATACATTGGGAAAGCAGTGCTATGACCAAATATCTGCGTTTCTTAAAACCGGTATTGTTAGCAGGGATGCAATCCTAGCTACGTTGTCGCCGCGCGTCCCTATCCGGCCAAATACGTTAGGACTGCGCAAAGGGATTCCCTTGCACTAGTAGTACGAGAAGAGATGTAGCTAAAGGTCATTTAAGTGGCTAAGTGGCTTGGAGCTAAATACATCTTAGGTTAATCATGCATCGTAAACAAATAGAGAATATGCATATTTGCTTGCCCTTGTTTTATTATAGGTGTGAAAGCGAATGAGAAGACGTGACGTGTGGCCAAGGACTGTCCATACAAACTCGTTGAGCTGATTGAATCTTTGGAAATTCCTCGGCCAGGGAAAATAAGTCCCAAACCATTACGCTAGCTAATACATTAGCTCCCGAGACAGCTTTTCCAGAGCCAGTGTAACAGTAACTGTTAGCTGGCTAGCTAGCAAGCTAACCAAGCAGCCTGCTAGTAGGAATAGGCTTTATCGAGTGCTGGCTGCCACTGCAAACATGATCGAAATAAACGCTCACCGTGAATGGGATGTCGTTGACGCTTCCCACGGAGTAGCAGCAGTCTCCTGGGTTCACAGCTCCCGTCAGCACCTGATGCAGATGCATTTTCCCTTTATTTTTACAACAGATGGATATTTAATTATTTACAGCGAGTCCACCCTCTCGTTTTCTCCATCTAGAAACCGCTGAGGATCCCATCAATAACGTTGTCCTCGAACTGGCGGCGGTGTCTTCCAGCAGGAAGCGGATGATTTGCTTCGACCCAATATGTATATTATGTATCAGCACGTTATCTTTGTGAATATCTAACATTCAGCTGTTTGTCATCTCTCGTTGTCAACAGCACCGCGAGGATTATTCCGTAGAGCCGAGGAGCAGGATCTCTGCAGCGAACCTGACATGCGCGCTCACTGTATTCTCGAGGCACGACTGCATGGCGATAGAACTGCACATTCTAGGACGTCTCGATTCATAGACAATTATAGACAGACAATATACGACATCGAATAGTTTATCTGTCCGAATGATAGCGCGAGAAATGTTATTATGAATGGTTGGAAATAATGCACGCAAAGTTATCCATTTTAAAACAATGATATAGTAGAGCTGTCTATTCTATTTATAAAATCTATGTTCACGACGCTAGTTTGTAGAGCGCGCAAGCCCAGAACAAGAAGGCGAGTTGTATTGATCTTGAACAGACGAGGTGTCCTGGTCATATAAGATTAAGCAGATATTCTGTCAAACAATATATTTATCTCCTCAAATATTTCAAATGATAAGACGATGTTCGCCGTAATCTTTTTAATTTTATTGTATGTTTTAACCTCTCAATTGAATACTATGGATTATATTTGAATGGCTGATTAATGAAATCGATTGATGTAAGATAATAATTATTTTGCCTCTACTAAAGAAAGGCCGTTATTGTAGAGGTGCTGCTTGGAATAAGTAGGGCTATTTGGGTTCAATGTCTTCTTGTTTGGCAAAAGGACATTTGACATGCTGACGTAAAGCCCAGGTTAACGTAATATCCCATGCATTATAGTGTATCAAGCAGTCTATGCACAAAGAAGAAAATGCAGACAGTGAGTCATTGTTTTGAGTGAATCAGCGAGACGGAGGCTGTATCAGTCCTTTCACTGTGCTCCTCACCTTATCTCCTTTATTATACATATTCATTGCATCGTGTTTTTTATCAGATTGATGAGATCTAATGGAGTGGATTAAGAATTTAAACAATTTTCGTCCCACACTTTTAAATCACCCCCACCCCTAATGTTTGGTGTAATTTCGAATGAGGGGAGTAGGAGTGTTACCAAACACACACACACACACACACACACACACACACACACACACACACACACACACACACACACACACACACACACACACACACACACACACACACACACACACACACACACACACACACACACACACACATTGTGAATGGGGCCCCTACAGACACATTTATACCATCTGTTGTATCATATACCACATAGTATTTACTTAGTAAAAGCAGATATTATCTTTTTGTTGAAATAACCAGTTGATCTGTCTTTTACCGTTTTAACAGGAAATAATTTCCATCATTTCCAGAAAAAACCTTGCAATTCACCAACGTATAGAGGTCCTGGAGCTGGTCATGCATCATCAGCCCTATTGGTTGCATCCTGGAAATGACGGTGGAGCATGAAATGGCTTGCACTTTAGTTGATTAAGGTGCACCACAGGCCCCATCTATGCTGATAGAGAGAGATGTTGTAAAATGATGAAACCTTTTGTGATCATGTTGAAAGAGACGGAGCAAGAGAAATTGAGAGAACCTTGTCTCTGAGTCCAGGTTTGTAACTGATTTTATCCAGGAAACAGTATATGAAGATGAGATAAGATAGGGCACTTCATTTATCCGAGACAGGCAATTTGGGTGTCACTGCTGAAAGTGCAGACCAGAAAAATAAGAGGGAAAAATTGTAAAACATTAATAAATGTAAATAAATGAAAAGATTAGACATTTATGTTTACATTCATTAAGTGACCTTGGCTACATATTTATGTGTGCGTGTGCACAGTGTGTGTGTACCTTGCAATGTGCATGGGTACAGAGGCAATACAGTAAGTAGCCGTTTGTATAGACTAACAAGTTGGCAATGAAGGATTTAAAGTCTCTCACCAATGGTTGATATATCCTTGACCTAGAGAGTGGAAAATTAAATACATTATAGATTTATATAAACATCTTTATTTTATGTAATAGCTGATGTGCATGTGTTTCAGCCTGTCTTAATGAAAGTTTAATGAAAGTACATTCTAAAGTAGAACATAAGACAGGAGACTCAAATATATAAATCCTACACAGGGAATGTGGGTGAAAGAACCAAAAAACTAAAAGAGAAATAAAAAAAATAGAAGTACTGCAAATATCATGCCATTCAATCGATAAGTGGTTATTTGCATTGGTTTGTAAAACCAAATAATGTTTTTGTAAATGGATTGCATTTATATAGCGCTTTTCTAACCTATTGGCCACTCAAAGCGCTTTACAATATTGCCTAGTAGCATTATTATTTGTAATTGATCAGTTTTATTATTGAAACTCAAATCTTTAGATCATTATTTGTATTTCTGAATCCCCCAACACAGTTTATCCTCTGTCCTTTCTCGACAAGCAACACCTAACACCCACAACATCTAGTATGGAGTATGGAGTGCTCAAGTTCTAATAATACTCTGTGACACTGCAGACATTTCTTATTTCATTTGTTTGATTTAAGTTAATTTTGGGCAATCTACCTCAGTGCTGTATGCTTTACCAAGTGATTTTAGTATTTCCTGATCCACCCGGCCCCTAAATGATAAACAGTCATCCCTCACAATCTCACCAACCTCTGCTAATAGCTTGTCTTGCCATCAATACTGTAGATCAGATGCAAATATGTCCCCTATTTTTGTTGTTTAAGATTGTCATCCCTTGTTTTCTTTTTATCCATCTGCATGTATTTTTGCGTCACATGTTTCTTTACTAACAAACACCTAATTGATTATTATTATTATTTACTTATCAATTACTTTCTTGCTCTACAAACTGTGATCTGTTATTTCACAGAAAATGTTGAAAAAAGATTAAGTGGTTTTCTTCACCACTACTTACTTCTGCTAACATTACTATTAACAATGTATCATAGCAAAGTTTTGTTCAAATGTATGGATCTTACTAACTAACAGGCATGAATGATCGTGTGCCTGGGTCACATTGCCAGCATCTATACGGGTCTCTCTTATAGTGAGTCAAATTAATGCTTAAACCTACATACATTACTTGAGAAACCTTTAGAAAGGATTGATGCTTACATTGTGAAATAAGGTCTCTCCCTCTGTCCTCAATGAACTCAAAAAATAATAATTGAAACACTCCAGAGAGTTCATTGACTGATTAATCAGTTTAATAGCGATTAAATTATGGCCCACGCTGGGAAACAGGGGCACACAAGACATTTATCACAGGCCATCAGAGACACGCAGCTACTTTAAACCCAGACCATACAGGGGGAGGGCTTTTAAATCAAGTGTCTTATGTGATATATTTAGTGTTTTTCTTTGCTGTTATCTCTAGAATATATTGAACTTGTGATTGAAGGTGGATTCAATGTGTTATCTAAGTGTGTTATCACCAGACAAAGCTGAAATCACTCTTTGCGGCCCGTCTGCCTGTTAAATTTCATTATCGTGGTCTGCCTTACTCTCCCTCTAACCAACCGGTCATGTACCATCATACTCCATCCTCCAGCCTTCCCTCTCTCCGACAGCCTCTATCATACCCCCCCCCCCCCCCTCAGACACACAAATACACACACACACTGCTTTCAGAGATACAGAAGATTGATGATGGCTATAGTAAAGTGTCGTATTGCCCCCCCCCCCCCCCCCCCCCCCCATCCAAACTAAGAGGGAGGGACCATCTAACTGTGGTTAAACTAGTCCATCAGTCTCCCCTACCATCCTGTCCAGCCATCCCGGGGCTGACAAATGAATCTCTCTCACCCTGCATTTGTCTCAGACGATGGACTGTCACTGCAGATGTGTTGTACAAAGTATAACTTAAACAGCTTAGGACTACTAGATCTTCTTGCTTCTGCACGGTTTACTCAGAGACAAACACAGACACTTGGGGAATGTAATTGTGATCATATTTTTGCATGTGTCAGTGTGGGTGGTTTGTGCGCCAGTGTGAAGGGCTCTGCTCACTTGTTAATGTTCTCTAACCTGATTACCCGGCAGCAGCCACTAATGCAGAATCATGCATGTTTTTTTAGGTGTGAGTTTTTACTATGCTTGAGTCTGGTTAAGCACTCTCAATGCTGAGAGAGAGACTACATATTTCTCTGATGTAACCTTGTAAACCCAGTAAAAGTACCAGACTGGTGGAATTGAACATACTTCTGATTGGCTTCTGAATTAGGAGATAAAAGACTTGATACACACACAAAACTCTACACATAAACGCGCACACTCAAATACACACCGTCACGAACACACACACAAAAGAGATGATCCACAAATACATTGAAACAAATCTTATAATCCCTGCTGAGTAGTTCTGAGTCATCTCTCTGAGATGTAGAGCTGCTGACAGATATATATATATATATATATATGCATGTGCCCTCAAATCCCTTGTTTTGCAGATTTATTTCATAAATCAATCTGTTGTGTAATGACTCATCCAGTGCATCTCTATACAATAAATAGTACAGCCATGATTACAACAAAGTGGGTAAAGTAGCCTTTGGAATGTAATTCAAACTAATGTTTAGCTACATGCCTGATAATCCATAGTGCTATTTTGTTCCAGTATGAATTCACAAGTAATTTGGTCTTAGTTGTCAGAGTATCATTTACATTTCATTTACAAGGAAATTAATATCAAAATATTATATTTTGCCGTACGTCTTTTTTGCCGTATGAATGCTGCTATTGGTCGTAATAATGTAATGTAATATAATAACCAGGAGGGGACACTGTTACTCCACTGATAGAAGTAAAGTTTTCGTGTGCGGTGTGACACAGAACAAATGCAATGCTGTGACTGAATGTTGGCCTACATTGGCAAGAAATCTTGTTGTTTTCTTCCAGCAACAAAGGGTAAAGTTTATTTGATGACGGACTCACCCTAGTGTCTATGTTTGTATCTCCCCATGTGTGTATGCATGTTTGTATATGAACATGCTTGCATATGTGTATGTGTGTGTGTGTGTGCGTGTGTGTGTGTGTGTGTGTGTGTGTGTGTGTGTGTGTGTGTGTGTGTGTCTGTGTGTGTGTGCACGTATGTTCGTCTAGTCTGCTTGCATGCGCATGTGGGCAGACGGGGGAACCACAGGCCCACTGAGGGCCTAGAGAGCAAGAGGAAATTATTGTTCCGCACAGGGCCACAGCTGCTGCTGGTTGGTTCCCTCCATCCCCAGGCCCCGCTCACAGCAAGACACGTACCTCTGAGTGGCCTCAGTTACAATCAGCAGACCACAGGATGATATATATATATATATATATATATATACAGCAAATATGCCTTCACTGAAATGAGGAAAACAGGAACTAGCTGAAATGGACTTTCAGCTAGTGTGTGGACTTTCAGCAAGTGTGTGTGAGTAAAAGAATAACACAAAAGCATTCAAGTATCTAAACTGACTGCATAGTTATGATTCCGAGAGCGTGGATGTGCCCTTATTCCTGGTCATAGTGGAACCCCAGCCTATGTGGCTTACGTGTTACAAGTCTCAACATGACAATGACCCAAACTAACCCCAGATAAATAGGTAGATTAAAATCTGTAGCTGGCTCAGGTAAAAAATAAACAGAAATGAAAATGCAAACAGTTGTGTAACTGCAATGGATTGCAGTTACACGTTGGGAATGCAATGCTTTGTTAAAAACAATGGATAAACAAACTCCAGCTGTTCGAGATGCACTTTTTCAGAGGGCAAATACACTCAGGTTGTAAAAAGGGTTCTGTTTATTTTTAAATAGAGTAGAGGCTTGACAAACTCGATTGCCAAGAATAAAAGAAGAATGCGCTTTTGAATAGAGCCTACTAAATTATAGACTTTCCACATGGTTTGGTCTCTTTGTGTGGGCTGATCATTATTGTAACTTATCAGTATTGATAAGACGCCTCTGAAAGAGAGCATTCTTATGGAACCAAATGGTGTATATGGCTGAGTGTGTGTGTGTGTGTGTGTGTGTGTGTGTGTGTGTGTGTGTGTGTGTGTGTGTGTGTGTGTGTGTGCGCGTGTGTGTGTGTGTGTGTGTGTGTGTGTGTGTGTGTGTGTGTGTGTGTGTGTGTGTGTGTGTGTGTGTGTTTGTGTGTGTCTGTGTGCTTTAAAGACTTTGTAAATTTGATGAATACCGCAGTGCTTGTCAATCCTCCAGGTGGCACGCACGGATAGCTTATCTCAGGCGAGGGGACACAATGGCCCCTGTGAAGGATGGAAGAGCAAATCAAGAGAGTATAGACTAGAGTATACGGCCTGGCTGAATACTAAAACACGCCTCATCAGCAGAATGGACAAAGTCTGAAGGGAACCAGCCCACTGAAAGACAAGAGCGAATCCATTGATTAGCTGACTGGGGAATTGAACAGCTACAACAGGGTTTGCTTGCTGATTTAATGCCTCTTTGTGCAAAACTCTATTATGTCTATTGAGAGTAAATGCGGTATTGCATCAAGCCGTCTTTCCAGCACAAAATTGTCGCTGTTCCTTCGCATTTATTCTCTTCTTATCTATCCTTGATCAACTATCCCAGGTGAGAAATATATAGGACAATAAATGACACATATGTACTGCCACGAAACCTGTTGAGAGTGTCTTATATTTTTTGAATGGGTTAGATGAAACAAAAAAGAATTTGCAACAACTCAAAAAAGATGGATGGGATATAGTACAGGAGACTCACTTTATCCACATTATCAGCTCATTATATAAATCCTAATGTTGCTATTCTTACAGGGCCCCACTTTGCATTTAAAGGGCATGAAGTGAATTCAGACAAAAAGGAAGATATTTATGGTGACAACAATATGGTGTCTCTGGTAAATGTTTATCATCATCCAGGGAAGGGTTCTGAATTGATTAAGAAAATAGTATAGTCTCTCAAAGTCATGGAATAACATGAGCAGTATGTGACTTCAATCTCCTACAACCATTGAATTCAAGGCAACAAATAAACAGCTAGTGAAGCTTCTGCTTTTCGATGTTACGCTTTGGTCTTTTATTATTCATTGTTTGTAAAAGTTCTACAAACTGACTTACAAAGGCAGGAGTTCAATAAAAACTAGAACTGCAAGCAGTTATGCAGGGGTCCAAGAAGTGTGCATTTCGCCGGCACAACGCGGCAAGAAATGTGCGTTTCGCCGGCACAACGCGAAGCAAGTATTCAAAACGCTACCGTGAACAACATGTGGATATAAAGGTTTTGACTGTGGGAGCTTCGGTGTGGGAGTTATAGCCTGAAACGCGTTTTCAGAACATTCCATTGGCCAAATAGGAGATAGACATGTCGTCGTTTTTTTGCACCCCCTTGTGGCGAATTCTTCCAAAGACAATTTTCCTTTGCCAAAGCTCCCGCCCACATTAATAATTCTTGGCCATATTTTCTATATAGACTTGGGTTTGCCCCTTGATGGTTTCCCTTGAGTTTGAAGAACATTCCTTTGGCCAATTAGAAAATATACAATTTCCTCGTTTATTGCGCCCCCTAATGGCGAAATTTTCCGAAATTTGTATCGAACGTCATTAAGGTTAGCACCAACATGTGTTTCAAATTTGGACTCGATCCGATGTCTAATTTTGGATTTCTTTGGATTTTTGATGTTCCACGTCTAATTTAGCTAATAAACCAATATTCAAAACGCTACCGTTTCGTCGTCAAAGGTCGCATCAAAAAAGTGTCTCATGCATTCTTTGCGTGTGCGTCTGAAGATGTCGTGTGCAAAGTTTGGTGTCGATTGGTCAAGAAATGTGGGAGGAGTAGCGAAAATACAGTTTTGCGGTTTTCGCGATTTAGCGAAAAATATTCCTAGACGCAAATGGGCGTGGCCTATGCCAAAAGATGCAGCAGACTCCAGTGAATATGTGGGTACAAGTTTTTGACTGTGGGAGGTTCGGTGTGGGAGTTATAGCCCCAAACGCATCTTTCCTTGGTATAGCGCCACCTAGTGGCCGGCGTGTCTGGATTTGGTCGTCTGCTTAGAACTCAGGGCCCTGGATCTAGTCATGCAATTGGCGTGTCGGCACCATTTACGGTTTGGGCTGTGGGCACACTTTTAGGATTAGCATGTCGGAATAATAATAATCCTTACAAAAACAATAGGGATCCAACCTGTTGGCTTGGACCCCTAAAAATGTAAAGTTTATGGATTCCAGCCCGTCATTAATAGATAACTAACATGTAAACAGCAGGGGGCAGCAAATACTTGCCTTACAAGTGCAGCAAATGTCCTGTGGAATTGTATTAAATAACTCATCATTTTATTTATTTATTTATTAAACATGATTAATAAATCTTACATGTTACAAATAGAAATAATATGAAAATTCATCAACAAACAGCAACAACATCAACAACAACACTGCTGTGTAGATTATGTTGTGATAATACATTTAATTTGACACATTTTACGGTTTGCTTATTTGTCCTTTTAAATTTAATTTTGCATGATTATTGCATAAGGCATGCATGGACTTGTCTGAGGAATTATAAACCAAACTGTGATGCCAAAATCTGTTGCCACTCTGTTGCCAAATACCGAATAACCAAATAAACACGAAAATTTGGCAAACAACAAGGTAGGCCTATACAGCACTCTAGGCAAAGTTGATAATCAGAGGAAATATCTAGACTGTAGATCTAGATTGTTCTAACTCTGCCAAGTTAGACTCGCCGGTAAGTGGTCACTGAAAAACAGCAGACTGCATGTGCTTTTTTCGCATGTGCATGCAAGTGTCATTGTGTGTGTGTCTACGTACGTAGTGTGTGTGTGTGTGTGTGTGTGTGTGTGTGTGTGTGTGTGTGTGTGTGTGTGTGTGTGTGTGTGTGTGTGTGTGTGTGTGTGTGTGTGTGTGTGTGTGTGTGTGTGTGTGTGTTAGTGCGCTTATGACTCAACGAGGACCCAGATGGGCGTGTTAACAAGACCGAAGCTGCACAGGGTGGCCCTCTCGGATGGCTGGCAGACGCTGGCTTGTCTCCTCAGACCAGGCCGCCGTGCTCACTCCTCCAGCGATCACCTCATTAAACCCCCCCCACCAACCCCTTTCCATTTCGCTGTTCCTGGTCCCTGCGCGTCCTCATAACGGCATCCATTTGCCTTTTTAATGCAGCAAGCAGCATCTCCTGAACCTGCCGTCCCCCGCATGGAAGCCGGTCGCACCTGGCCTTATGCGAATGAGCAATGAGTAAGAGGAAACCACCAAGCATGCAGTTGCTGAGGGCACGCGGCGGCCATTATGGGGTAAAGCACTAGCAGTGTGCTTGATGAGGGAGAACAACGCTGCTGCGCCCCGGGACACTCCATTAAATCCCCCCGCTTTGTCTTTCTGTCTTCAAGCCATTGTGGTGTGCACAAATGGCACAAAGGGCAGACACGCATGCACACACATATACACACGCACCAACACCACATTTACACTGACATACACAAATGCACTGCATGGATCCCTGCAGGCACACTCATACACAGACATGCACATCCATACAGAGAGAGAGAGAGAGAGAGAGAGAGAGAGAGAGAGAGAGAGAGAGAGAGAGAGAGAGAGAGAGAGAGAGAGACAAAGCCTACATATTTCTCTGATGTAACCCTGGAAATGACCAAAGGCCATGTTTCTCAGCTGGTCATGTGAATGAACCTGTTACCATGGGCAACGTCGTCCCCAACGGTTCCCTCAGGGTAACCTCCAGCGTGGCTCCATCACATTCTCCTCTCCCCAGCCTCATTTCCTCCCCATCTCGCCGGCGCACTTTGGAAAATCCTTCCTAATCCTCAGGACAGGAGGAGAAACAGCCGTAACCCATTTAACAGGTTACAAGAGGTCGAGTCGGACAAAACTACTCAGATTTCACAGAGGGAGCAGCTCAGAAGGAGATTCTCCAGACCAGGGAGGGCGTTTCGCGCCGGTCTACACCTCTGGACTGTAAAGCACGCAGGGTAGGCAAAAAGAAAAATCAATATCGCTGCTGGCAAAAATGTAGCTTTTCAGAGAGGAGAACGGATTCCTTTCCATCGCTGAGGATATCGATTATGACTAAGTTGTTTGCAAACAGTGAAACACATGAAAATGTAGTCAGCCTTTCTTGATTAAGGCTTCATTATGGTGACATTATCATTTCTCAGCCGTGTGTTGGATTGAGAAAATGAGTTATGAAAGGAAATATGCGTGAGCTATTCAAAACACGTCCTCTCGCTCACAAATGACCGGGCGGGTGCTGAGTAGCACCACCTTGATATTTTCGTCGTCTTCCCTGCTAATTAGCATGCAAATGGATTAATAAAAGTCTCCCAGCGCTACTTTGTCTTCACAGTTGAAATATGATTAAAAAAAAAGTCCTTAATGAGAATTTAGCGCTCTTATTGCATTTTATTGGACTCATCTTTCATTGAAAAACCTCTTATTAAAAACGTTTATTCTTTCCTCTTCATTCCTCATTTCTTTTAGAAATGGAATGGTGATGGTAATGAATTCCAAATATGCTGGTTGTCATCTCATTGGCTCATTACCAATACAGTGTCTGGTACTGGTTGAACTGTAATGGGTTGAGAAGAATGAAATGGGTTGCCATTGTAAAAAAAAATGCTAACTCACACCTTGATTGCAGACCACTACACTACACTGCCCTATGTTTTTTTCGTTCAGCTTTGTTTGCCTCCAAAGAAAACAATATTTCAATCCTACCTCTCCTGGTTACTTTAATTTAGTGCTGAGTTGTCTCTTTGTGTACTGGGAATGTGTTCCTTTTTCCCCTTCCTTCCTAGGCTACATTAAACGACATTGGCCTGGGAGGTTGTCTTCAAATGATCCGGTAAATGTGTCTCCATAAAACCCCTGTCAAGGGTGTAACTCCAAAACATCGCTGCCAGTGCCACAATCCCCGGCTGTGACTAGAAGGATGTACATGGGACTCTGTTGAGCCCAGAAAGCACCCCCAACACTTTACCGGCATGTGACATTTCCCCCATCTTTCTATCATCCTATTAAAATAGCGTGGACAAAAACGTCATGTTTTTGACCGTAGATACAGCCCAATTGTTGTCATAGGGTGCCACTTTAGGAAAAAAGGACCACAATATCCACCAGTTATATTTTGACCACAATGTGAAGTTCACTCTCTTATGTCATAGCCTTGTGTCTATCATTTTTAATGATCAAATCAATTGGCTTGTGTTTGATAAGATGTAGGACCTTCAGCGCCCCTGAGAGAGTGGCTTGTTTCCAGTGGAGGTCTCCAAAACTCCAAAAGGAGCAATGTTAAAGGATGCTGCTTAGCTTGATGCTAACAGGGTAGGATACAGCTGAGGAGACTGCTCATCTGATTCGGATCCATGTAAACGCACATCATACCAACATGAAGTGTGATACGAAATGGTAATGATACAAACGGAATGAATATGCTAACATAGCATTAGTAAAAAGAAACGTTACTATCCTTGGGGTCTCTGACCAGGATGTGCAAGTAGAGAAAGATTTATTGAGAGATGGATAGATTGTTTCTACATATCTATGAAATCCAGTCTCCTCCATCTACTGCTGATCATCATCTCTTTGTTGCCTGCAGGAATAATATATGAGTACATTAAAATTCCATTACCATTTAAATCTATCTGGAGGTAAACAGCTGACAGGCGAAACTCACAAGATGAAGCAAAGCATCACCATGGCATATCCCATTGCTTATGCAGTGACACCCTCGATATGACGCGTCTACATTTGTGATTCTAACTGCATTGGGCATGCAGAGATGACTTTTTATGGACATCCATCCAATCTGGATGAAGGGGGAAAAGCAGCCTATCCACACAAGAACCACGCCGGTTGTGCGTTTTCTGTGTGTGTGCTATTCATCACCTGTGTTTATTGATATAATATTGCATGTGTGATTTATGTGTGTGTTGACTTTGTGTTGACTGTGTGCATGTGTGTGTGTGCGTCTGTACTGTTTCTGTTGCAGAAGATACAAGTTCAGGTTCATGCACTGATGGATGGATGTCAGTAGATTCTGATAAGGTGGAATAAAAAGGAGGAGCACATAAATGGACAGCAGTAGTGTGTATGTAATATTCTTCTGCCTTGCAATAATCCCCAATAAGTACCGAGATTTAACAAAATTACTTTGATTGGCTCACCCTGGGGTGCCAGAAATCGTGCAGTGAGTGTTTGAATGATGCATTACATTTTCTTTCTCATTTCTGCTCAAGCTGCATCTAATATGATCTATAGAGAAGATGAGTGCTGTCACGCATGATAAGTAGTGGGGCCAGAGCAATGGCCAACCCAAAATTCTGCATACGATTTTCATACTCAAAGCAAAAACAAACCATGATGCAAGATCTGATCATTGGTCTGCAGTAGAACCAAAACAAAACCTTGAGTTATCATATCCATGTTCTCTCTGGCTCTCTGTCTTTCAAGCTTTCTCCCCCTTTTTCTTTGCTCTCTCTTTCTCTTTCATATCCTGTCCCATTCCATTTTTATTTCTCGAACCCCCCATCTCCCTGTACTCATCTCCTGTCGACTCAGATCTAAATAATTCTTTGCCATGAGAGATGCACCAGGTGGAGGCCGGTCTC